>NW_013665852.1:282814-283842 GCF_000517525.1 Limulus polyphemus | reverse complement strand
AGTTTATTCTTTCTCAATACAACTTTGCAATACACTTAATTCCCACAGTCAGTTAACTTAAACAAACGCTGTAATTCACAACGAACGATTCACACGCTTGACTCAATTGTCTGTCTCTATCTCTGTCTGCAATTCAATTCCATTGTTGCCGTCACTTCTTGGCGGTCTTATATACAAAAATACCGCACATCTAGTAAATACTCGAGCATTCACGAACCTTCGTAAATATCATGACGTGTTACTAGCGTCACGTGACTTCCGCTGTCGTAACACTGACCCTTCCTTAGTATTATTCGTCCCGAACAATAACCACTTACATTAAACCAATAGATAATTAACAATAATTTAATTAAAGGTACAGAATTTACAAACACAACAAACACAAAATTAAAATTCAACAAAGTCTCTTAATTTTACGGGACGTATCTTCTTCCATACTGGCTTCTGCTTAACACGAGGTTCATCTGCTCCATCAGGAATTGTCCTATCATTGGTAATGGTCACATCAGTGATAGTAACTTCATGAAGGGCTTCACTGTTTTCCTTCTCAAAACCGAGTAGAGTTTCGTCTTCGGCAGTGGCCTTTCTAGGTGACACGTCTTGAGCGACGTCTTTTGGTCCATTGTTCACTTCATTCCAAATGAAATGTCCTGGACCGTGATAATGCCAAAGCCTATTGGCATGCACCACCTTTGGCTTACCTCGCCACCCAAATTTTATCCGGAAAGTCACGTGTGAGAGACGATCCACTATGTCATATGGGCCTTCCCATGGAGATGACAACTTAGGAGACTTCTTTTTGGTCTTCCTGGGATTATACAACCACACCTTGTCTCCTGGTAGATCTCTTATCATAAGATAACTTCATCGAATCAGCAGACGTTTTCAAGTTTGAATGCACTTGTTGGTGAATATTATCCATCCTTTCCAATAACACTTTCACGAACTCTGACACATTTTCAGGCAACTCTTCGTAAGGTGGGCGTCCTGTAAACAGATCCACTGACAACCAAAGTTCCCGACCAAAC
>NW_013665852.1:280213-281840 GCF_000517525.1 Limulus polyphemus | reverse complement strand
CTGGTGTTGGCCAATCACACACTGCTTTCACCTCATCAGGATCAGTTTGCACACCATGCTCAGTTACAATGTGACCTAAGTAAAGCTCTTTATTCTGGAACAGGTGGCATTTCTTGGGATGGAGTTGGAGGTTTGCTGTTTTCAAACGCTTGAATACTTCCTCTAGCTGGGACATTTCCTCATCAAAAGTTGTTGCAAATACAATGACATCGTCCAGGTACACTAGGGCTATCCTCCATTGTAAGCCATCCAGTACCCTTTCCATCAGGCTCTCAAATGTTGCTGGAGCATTGCTATACCCGAATGGCATCACACGATATTGCCAGAGACCTTGACCATAACTAAAAACATTCTTAGGTTTATCTGCTTCAGCCATTTTTGCTTGATGGAAACCCAACTTTAAGTTCAGAGTTGAAAACCACCTGTCTCCACTTATGGCATCAAGAGTATCATCAATTCTTGGCAGTGGGTATGAGTCTTTTTCAGTTATACTGTTAAGAGCCCTGAAGTCCACACAGCAACGTTGGGTCCCATCCTTCTTGTGGACTAACACGACGGGAGCTGACCAGGGACTATCTGATTTCTCGACTATACCTCCCTTAATTAGGCCACCCATGACCTTCTCCATCTCTTGTTGCTTTGCCGTAGCTATTCTCCTCAGAGAGATCTTTATTGGATGGTGATTGCCTGTGTTTATTCTGTGCTCCTTTCGAAAAGACGTCTGCATAATCTCCAAGAGTTCCCTAACATGAAGAGCCTGTGATGATGACAAATGGACTATACTCTTAAATGGTCAGTTAAATGTTCTGGGAGAGGACGTCCTTTCTTTATGGTTGTATTTCTTGTCTTAACATTGACTGGCTCTACCTCCTGGCACACACCTAACAATGCCCCTTCCTTAAGTGTCTGCTCACATTTAGAGAAATTGGCCACTGTTATAGGTACTACTTGATGACCTACCACAAGTGACCTTCCAATCTTCAAATCCGCTGGCCTGGATGGGTCTTCCATTGCTTCGTCAAGCATTGGGCTTTCTTGGGGATGTTCTTTTATCCTACCCCAAGTTATCTTCTCTGACATAGGGGTATTGTAGGTGACTTAAGTGCTGTGACATGCAAATCAACATATGCAACAACACTTACTGGAATTTGGCCTTTGTTGTTCCCAATCGTTTTATCGAAGTTAACTACACACTTCCTCTGTATTAAATAGTCCAACCCTAATGTGCATTGATCTTCAATGTCAGCCAAGTATACTTTCTGTCTGTCCTTCATGCTCATGAGCTCAATAGTTACCCACACTGGTCCCCACAACCTTGCATAATTTCCTGTCACACCATAGAGCTTTTGTACAGCTTCTGGTATGCCTTTTTGATGCAGCACCTTGATACTCACAAGGGTTTGCTGAGACGCAGAATATATGACAAAGCTGCACCTTTGGCCATCCAGCTTTCTTATCACATAGACACTATGTGTTCTTGCCATTTTACACTTAGCTGTTGAGACTTTCATGATGGGGGTTGGTGGGCGTCTCTCAGCACCAACCACTACTGGTTTCCCGAAGCTAACTTATTGGTGGTATTCTTCTTACACTGGCTCCTCAAATGGTGGAATAAGTCAGCGGCAAA
>NW_013665852.1:278275-279213 GCF_000517525.1 Limulus polyphemus | reverse complement strand
GAGCGATCTACTCCAAGTTTCGAAGCAAGAGTGAGCGAAAATCCCACAATCTAAAATTGACGAGATGATTCTCACGATGCCCCAAAGGATCAACGAAGTCCACGAAGCGAAAGGAAGATCTACTAGATATTAATTAAATTATAAATATATCAATGCATGTGAATATGACTGAAAATTATAATTTTTTCCTGAAAAGGTGGTGTCTATTTACTTGTGACCACGCTGTGTACTTACATGTTAAACACATCCTTCAACAGGGAATGATCATACTTAATTAACACATTACTTCAACACAAATTATCATAATTTCACATCTACTTCACACCATATTTCACAACAAAGAAATAATTCCATATATAAATGAAAGTACAATGAACAAAGACGTGTTCAACAATAAATTATGGGCTGCAATACCTATAAGTTTTTCATTCACTAGTTCTGTTTGTTTAACTTATTTTCAACGACTACTTTCGTTAAAGTTGTCTGTTTTTGAATTTTAGCAAATTGACTTCTTTCTGGGATTGTAGTCTTTAATTGGATATTAAATGCGAAGGTGATACTCAAGTTTCTACAAAAAAATTGCTTATACTCACGTGAGTAACTTACCATGCTACTTTTAACATTGTTTTTAACAATTAGTAATTCATAACATATATATGGAAAGTCTGCACAGTAGCTGCAGTAATGAAAAATTTTAAGTTTAAATGACTTTAAAGCAAAGGATATTTATAGTTCAAAACTTATTAGTAATTACCTTTAATCTACAATTAAAGCTAGAATTAACATTAAGTCTAAGAGTAAATTTATATCTACATTTAAGCCTATTAGCAAGACAAATGAGAATTTGTATAGTACCTGGAACTTTAATCGAATAGTTTGTTTGTTTGTTTTGGAATTTCACGCAAAGCTACCCGAGGGCTATCTGCGCTAGCCGTCCC
>NW_013665852.1:272402-277395 GCF_000517525.1 Limulus polyphemus | reverse complement strand
CACTAATCGAATAGTAAGAAGTTGTTTTTACCAGCTGCTAAACCATTCAGTAAAAGCAAACTTTGTATTCCCTCTTTATTCAATTTATTTAATTAATTTTGTTGGGCCGAGTGTGGCCTAGTTGTTAGAGTGCCGGAATGTGGATCTCAGGTTCTGTGTTTGCATCCGATTACTGCAGAAAAACAAAAAAACATCGCACTCCTCGCGTTGGTATCGTGGGTGTGTTATAAGAGTGATGGTCAAATCCCACTATTCGGCTTGACAAAAGTAGCCCAAATGTTGGCTTTCTAGTCTCCTACCTCAAAATTAGGAACAGCTAGTACAGATAACTTTAGAACAAACGCGCAACCAACATTTATTCAAGGAGAGGGCTTATTTTCAATCCGCAAAACCAAAGACCTCTATAAATTGAATATAGCTGATAAAAAATAATATTTACATTATAAGTTAAAATATCATAACGCTAAAATCGACTTTCGATGCTCGTGGTAAGCAAAGAACAGAGAGCCTATTATGTAGCCTTACGCTTAGCAACAAAGAAACAAAATCTCAGCGCCTCTGTACTCTTGACAACAAAACAGAGGATTTTTTTTCTTTAACGTAATAGTTGACCATTATTATAAAACATAAATAAAAATAAGTTACTGAAACCTAGTCAAAACAGGTTGTTCCTGTTATACTGTAGTTAATGTTGTATACTCTGGTTTTGACTTCTCTATATTTTGAATAGCTGTTATAATTTACTTTTAGTTGTTGTTTGCAATCACAGAAGTATGGGTTTTCATATTCTTTAGGGCACTGTGTGTTAAGATGAGCTCTACCACAACCCACGCACCGTGGGAGAAATTTAAAGTCTGCTGCCACGTGTCCATAACGTTGGCAATTAAAACAATGTGACACAATTACGGCAGTCGTTTTTAATTCTTAGACCTGAAAGCTCTGATATTAGAGTATAATACCATTAGATACTAAACCCTGAATATATTGTGTATCGTTATTGTTTACTTTTATGATGCTTGTGGGTTTTTGTGTCCTGTTTGAAATTATTCTTTCAACTTTTGTGAAAGGGATATTGTTTTGTGTTAGTTCCTCCTTGATTTGTTTTGTTTCTATATTCTAGTGTACTCCTCGAATGACGAATGTTTTAGTGTTTGGTGTTTCCCTGGCAAATGTATGGTTATGTTATTTAGGTTGAAAGAATTTTGTGGCCATTCTTTAAGTAGGATATTACTGTCAGTTGACTCTGCTTCTTTTACCAAAACGCTGCCCTTTCTTTCCTAGGAGTTTATTAATGGCTATGATCTTTGTGTTCGGGTTACAGCGCCTGATTTCAGCAGCAAGGTGCGGTTCTTTGTACGAACGTGGAATACCCTCTATGATTATCAAATGTTTTGAAGGTTCTTTGTGTTTCATATACGTTTGTTGATTACTCGTGTGTATTTGTGGATAGTTTACGTTGTCTCTTAGAAGTGACATCTTTGTCTATGTTTGTGCTGCTTGTTTCAGTGTATTGTGTGTTATGTGTTCCTTGTGCGTTTGTTGATTACTCGTGTGTATTTGTGGATAGTTTACGTTGTCTCTTAGAAGTGACATCTTTGTCTATGTTTGTGCTGCTTGTTTCAGTGTATTGTGTGTTATGTGTTTCTTGTGCGTTTGTTGATTACTCGGGTGTAGTTGTGGATAGTTTACGTTGTATCTTAGAAGTGACATCTTTGTCTATGTGTGTACTGCTTGTTTCAGTGTATTGTGTGTTTGTAATATCCAAGATGGGATGATTTTCTGTTTTACTTACAAGCACTTGACTACTATTTTCTAAACTTGTATCAACCATGTTGTTAATGTCTTTATATGTTTCTATTTCATTATCGCTAATGATTAGGTCAGGATAGCTACGGTTGTCGATAGCTTTTCTAACCATTTTTCTTAAAACTTCGGTTAGTCCTTTTTTGCTGCTATTACTAGAGTATCTAAACCAGGACTTATTTCTAGGTTAGTTTTCTCCTTACTAATACTGACACCTATACTAAACGTACTGTATAGTTGAATTGATGAAAAACCATAGAACCCGAAAACTCCAACATGTTAGTCTTCGTCTTCATAATTGGTTTTGCCATTTTTACGCACACAACAACAAATGTGTTTCTGTTTGTTCTGTTTTTTGTCTGCTTGGGCCATAGAATTTTTTCAGAGGGGGGGGGGCAAAATCGAAATCAAGGAACGAAGGACCCGCCTTCAAAGTTGTGTCATTACAGTGAAGTGAATAAAAAACTTGTAAATTCATATGCATAACCTGAATGAATAAAGAAAGAATTATGTTTCTCATCTTCCGGGGGGGGAGGGGCAAGTGCACCCTTGCCCCACCTGCGGACGCCCATGTTTGTCTGTTTCTTCAAGATGTATGCTCCATGGTTAAAGTATTCTCAGCCTGTTGAGGTTCCGAACACGCATATAAACCTCGGTAATTGCTAGGTAATTGTTCTAACGGTTTTTCACTACTTGTCAACGGTTTTGAAGAGCAAAGCTAAGGTACGTCTTTACTCTCTCAATGCTCAAACAAAAATCCTAGGGCCTGAAGATTTTCACACTGTTGTTTTTTAATTTCGCGCATAGCAAGACGAGAGCTATCTGCACTGTCTGCCTTTAATTTTGAAACGATGTACTACAGGGAAAGGCAACTAATCAACACCACCCACCGCCAACTCGAGGGTTAATCTGATCGAATAGTGATATTTGACAGCAGTAGTTATCCCGAGGTCCTAGGGGCAAAAGGATGCCACCTCATTGGGGGGTCGTTAGGTGAGTGGAGATCAAAGGATACCGCCTGAGGGTTAGGTAACTATTACTTAGTATGCAACTTATGCCGACACCTGAGGGTTACATATTTGCTATGTAAGAAGCACCAGAGGACGATGACGTCCACGAAGTGGCACTAGAGGGCGCGTTGTTTGGGATAACGTCATAGTTTCATGAAGTTGCACTGGAAGGCGCAACTGTCTTGGAGTGGCATCATAGTTCGATACCAGAGGGCCTGTTCTATAGGCGGATGCTGTTACTAAGGTTCTACAGATGGGCAGTGTTGTTAAGGCTTTATAGGCAGATGGTCTTACTAGGCATATTTTATGTGTTTTAGAAAGGTAAACAGTATTTCTATAGGCAGACAGTGTTACTATACTTCCACAGGATTGCATACAAATTTCAACTTGTCTCAATTTATATATTTAATTGTATTACATATGTTTTAGAAAATCAGCCAGTGTTACTGAATGGACTGTGTTACTGGGGTTCTATAGGTGGATGGTAAATTGTGTTACTAAGATTTGTGCTGTTAGGGCGGATGATGTTTCTATAAACCAATGGTTCAATAGGATGATGATCTCACCATAGGGTGTCTCAAAATGTGATTATGGCACCAATCTCTAGATATAATTATATGCCTTAAAAAGTTCTAAGAAAAACCATTATTTTAACCAAACAACTATTATAGCATAGTGTATTATGTATGTGAGTTTTTATCACACCTATTATCTTAATTTATCCATTATCTATATGAAGCAAATATTATAGCATAACCAATAGTTTACTTTACATACTTTTACAATTATGTCCTGAAATTTGTTTTATCATACTTAATGTTTCATTTTTATAAATATTGAACGAGACAGTTACATTATTATTCTATGATTTGTGTTTTTTATGATTTAGTACACATTTAAAGCACTAATTATAGTTTTCGCTTCTATGTCAAATTTCCATGACACAGTTTTTGCATTTCCTAAAGTTTAACATTTCGCTAATTTATTTATATAATTAATATATTGTATAACAACTATTTGCTTTGAAAAGGACCTTTATTTAAATCTCTGAATAATATACAATAATTTAACATACCTGCTTACCAAGCTTACTGTTTAAATTTATAAGTATTACGTCGTTAAGAAATTAATGTCGCGTTTTGGAACACTTTCAATAACTACCCCCCCTCAAAAAAGAACAACATACATCACGTATAATATTTAAACGAACCGCCTAAACGTCACGTTAATGTAGCCTATATAATTTGTAAAGTTTAGTATATTCTAATCTGATGGCAGACGAGACACACACATTCGGCATGTAATGCTGTTTGAATACAAGAAGGGAAACAATGCCTCTGTAGCCACAAAGAATATCAAAGAAGTTTATGGAAATGTTTTGAATGTTCGTAAGTGTCAACGATGGTTCAGCAAATTTCGTTCAAGTGACTTTAGCCTTAAAAATTGTGATGGCAGGGGCCGACATGTTGGAATTGATATTGATGCCCTGAAAACGCTTGTTGAGTCTAACCCAAGGCAATACACTCGTGAAATGGCCCTGAAGTTGCATGTCTCTCATGAAACAATACGTAAACATTTAAGGAATAGAGAAAAACGCCATAAAGAAGTTGTTTGGGTACCTTACGAACTCTCCGATGATCATCGTTTCCAACGTGTGAACGTTGCTTCGTCTCTTCTGGAGCGTAATGCATGCGAACCATTTTTGGATAGAATTGTCACCGATGATGAAAAATGGATTCTCTATGCGAATGTTAAACGCCAAAAACAATGGCTCAGTCCTAGATAAAGACCACTACCGACACCAAAACCTGGACTCCATCTGCAGAAAGTGATGCTTTGCATTTGGTGGGACATCAAAGGAGTAATTCATTTCAAACTCCTCAATCCACAGCGAACTGTCAAAGCAGAGATCTATAGTTAGCAATTGGAACGTTTAAATCAAGCTCTTCATCAGAAACGCCCTTCACTGGTCAATCGGAAAGGTGTTCTTCATCTCCACGACAATGCACGTCCACATGTGGCACGTTTGACACATCATGAGATTATGGAGTTGGGTTGGGAAGTTTTACCCCACCCACCACATTCTCCAGATATGGCACCATCAGATAACCATCTTTTTCGTTCGCTGCAACACCATCTTAGCGGGAAAACGTATGAAAATGTAGAAGGTGTTAAAGAGG
>NW_013665852.1:268272-272120 GCF_000517525.1 Limulus polyphemus | reverse complement strand
CAATTTCTTGACGACCTAATATATATATATATATTAGATGTACTTCTGCAGAGTCCCCGAAAGTGTTTTGTTTCAAGAGTAAATAGAACCAAAATTAGGAGGAACAAATATTTTTATTTCTTGCCTTTGAAGCTCATATGTCATGCTGTTTTGTAGCCTAAAGAGTGCATAATTCTTCTCGTGATTCATGGCATGCATATGTTTTACTGATGTCATGATAGTACAAATTGCAATGTTGAGTGTCCCTTATTTGATGGCATTTTAGTGTCTACTGACAGACAGGCAACACACTACTGTATGTGGTGCAAGTGGTTCAAACAGGTGACCCCACCAGTCGGCCTTTAGCTCCTTTAGGAGAAATAACATGTTTCACTAGTTATAATATTTGGCTTAAAGCATATTCTTATGATCACTATCTATGTATGTAGTTCTGTTTTCATTCGTATCTCTAATTTCAACAAAAGGTTAATAAACTCCATAGTAAATAATTTTGCTACAACTAAACATAACAACTGAATGATTTACTGTTTAACCAATCACTTTAATGTTATAGAAACTGGTAGAATGAAAGGTCAAGATCACTGAAATGTCTGAATTTAGAAATTTTTGTAACATACAGACATGTGCCTTTTTGGTAGAATATGTTATTTCTAGTTTGTAATGACATGTACGAGACTAAAGTCATGTTACTTTATTATGATTCAAACATATATATAAAATATTTGTTGAAAAATTAGAGATTATTTTACACTATAACATTTACATTCATTAATTAACCAAAACATCAGATACATTTTCACAAATGAACATTATTTATAACTGGAAAAAGAGTTGGCAGTCGTAATCTTAAAAGGACCTTTAATTATAAATCAAGTGATCATTCTTTCACATTTTTTAAATCCAATGCATTTACTTTTTATCATTACAACAACAATGTAAAATCACAGATTTGACATGCATACTGAAATATGTATTTAAGAAAACTTCAAGATATACTAATGTACTATAAACATTTTAGCTTTTAAAATACAAGATTAGCTTTCATACAACTTTTGTACATTATGTTCAGATTGCTATTTCAGTTACAGTTTATATTTTTCCTTTGTGTCACAATATGTGAAAACAAACACTGAATTATACTAAAGACATATCATTACATAGATATAAATGATTCAATGCAAACTAAACATGTAAGGTTTCAATTAGTAGGTTCACAAAAACAATATCGTATATAGCAATTAGTGAAAAACCACAGTAAATGGAACAAACTGTCAAAAGTATGATATAGAAATTAGTTTTCTGTGGTTTTTTACTAGTTTATCGACTATTTTAAAACAGATATTTCCTCACATAGATTTTGAAACAATGTTATGGTAACATGTGATCCATTATCTTTCACTTACAGCTTATAGAAATATTATCAAATATATTAATCATCGGTTACAAATCAGTATTTGTGGTCTTATTATATAAAACTCACGATTCATCATATCCCAGTAAGTTTAAAACAAATATTAATATATGTAAGTACATCTCAGACTTAACAAACAACACATATACTGAAACATTTATTGATAAAAATTCAAGATACACAAATATACTATTTACAAAAACTACAAACATCTTAGTTTATAAGATACTGACCTATATATGTCCAGCTTAGTCTTTTATGATAAATTACACCCATGAATATAAGTTTGTAACAACATGGTTTTTATGTGAATTTATATGAATTTTCTTAATAAACTAATTTCACGTAAAAGAATAGATATGTCTTTTCTTGTATACCGTGCCTTTTGTCGTGAGGTCCCAGAACTTGCAAATATATTACTATATTGAAAACGTCCTCTATAGTATTCACAGTACTTAACACTTTCACCGCATAATTAGATTTCATGGTTAGTCCCCATCATCGTTATTCTCCATCAAAAACATCGTAAATTAGCAGTATATTTTGCTGTATTATGCATAATGATATATAAGACACATTTACATAACATATCTTGACGTTACTGGTCATTAACTTACTTAGATTATAGTAAAAACACAAAGAAAATATAACATCAGCTGTCATCTCTGTACATGGGTCGTGAGGTTGCTTCACATCATCTGATGGGGTGGAGCCCCTCTTCAAGGATTATTTACGCTTGTGTTTCCCACTCACGCTCCCAGATGTTAGCACATCCTATGTCTGGCAGTTGACTCAAGATTGCTGAGGGTTGTGGCTTTCTGCTGTAGGAGGAGAAATGTTTGACAGACATGGAAGAAAGTCAGTATTGGCTGTTCATGGCAATTAATCTTACATCGACTATAGACGCTTCCCGTGGTGAAAGGGTTAACATTCCAATGATAGGGTTATGTAACATCACAGTATTTAACATATTCTCAGACAAATTCTCCATATCTATATGAGAAAAATCTAATCTTTACAGCTATAGCCAGTGTTGCGTGTTGTTATATATCGGAGGAAATATATTAGTTCTTGTTTTCATTATGCTCCAATATTGAATGACAATAGAACAGGTTGATTCTCAAGCTGAGGTTACTGACTACCATATGACTAAAGAGCATAGGTCAGTAGGAGAGTCTAAGTGAGTAGAAAGCCTACAAGAATTGTACACTAACTGAAATGTACTAGACTTGTAGGAAAGTTAATTTAATCTTGGCAATTCAGTATCTTATAATTCATACATGTTTCAGTTTGTTTTATTCCTAAATATCAAAGGATATTAAACTGTCAGCAGAATTTGCCTCTCAGATAAGTTTGGAGAACACAACCCAAATTGTAAGATAGATGATACTGATATTTTTTTATGTGTCTAAACAATTACACCCTGAAGAAGATAGATTATGTATACATCTTGGTAAGTTATATTTGTAAACAATAGTATTTTTAAACTATAAATATGTGGGTTCTAGATCGGAAATATAAAGTAGTGATTTCCTAATTTACCTTCAAATCTTGAAAATGTCATGAATATACATTTGGCTGTCTGTATCATTATGTAAAGTGGAAAAATAGGTAAATACATTTTTTTTACTGACTGTTAAGTTCAGTGACATACAAAACCTGTTCTTAATTGTTAGAGTTACATATAACTTATTTGGAGGTAAAATATATTATGTATGATAAAAAGTACACATAATGTATTTATAAAATGTGAAAGAATAGTCTTTTCTTGTAGACCAACTTTTTCATCGTAAGAAGCAACAAAATTGAAATAATTTGTCACAAGCTTTTACAGATTTTGTTCTTAAAAACTTCAAAAGTAGAATGTATGCACATTATTTATGATAAATTGTAGATAAAATCATTTTTTTCTAACTTGAAGTTTTGTTAATAAACGTTTCAGTATGTGTTATACTTGGAGAGTCTGTAACTTTATTTACATATATTGATGATACCATATTTGACTATGTAGAAACACGTCAGTTTTAACTGATATAGGATAGGTCTTATTTCTGAAATTCCAGCATGATAGGTATTGTTCAGTTAGTTACTGACTTCAAGTGTATGATCTGTTATTTAGAGATTCTGGAATCACTTTGGGGAATATCTATTATATTTTGATTACAGAGATACACTTACATATATCACAGGTATTATTATGTGGAACAGTATTTTATAAACTAAGATGTTTTCATAAATAGTATTGTAACGACAACGGAAGTCGCGTGACTCTGGGAGCATGTGCGCTGAAGTTTCTCGAATTATCGAGGAACTTCGCGAATGTCCGAGTGTTTGCTAGACGCCCTCTTTTTTAGTATATAAGCCTGGCGAGAAAAACCAGCGGAATTGAAGATATAGATAATTGAGTTAAGCGAACAGTAGGCACCGCAAGTAAAGT
>NW_013665852.1:265007-267788 GCF_000517525.1 Limulus polyphemus | reverse complement strand
AAACATGAGTTTTTATATAAGAAAATCACAAAACACTGATTTGTAACTAATGATTTGTATAATTTTTAAATGAAAAGATTATATGTGTTATGGAAACATTGTTTCAAAATCTATGTTAGAACAATATCTGTTTTGAAGTATAAAATAATCGATAAACTAGTTTTTCTGAACCTACAAACTGAAATCTTACATGTTTAATTTGCATTGAATGTACAATGTGAAAAATAATAATGCTGGTGTCACAAAATAATTATGTTTACTATAATGCATAAGTTTGAGTCCTTTATTCATATATTTATTTATTGATATGTCTTTAGCACGATGTATTAAAATGTCCCGTGATAAATTTAGTGTCTGTTTTCACATAATGCTACAGAATATTTAAATAAAAAATATGAACTAACTGAAATGTACAAAAGTTGTATGAAAGCTAATTCAGTATTTTAGAAGTTAAGATATTTACATAAATAATATATTAGCAAATCTTGAAGTTTTGTGTGATACTTGTTAAGTCTGTGATTTTAAATTGTTGTTGTAAAGTATGTTCTATAATGATAAATAGCAAACGTGTTGGATTTATGAAACGTGAAAAAATAATCACTTGATTGATAATTAAAGGTCCTTTTAAGATTATGATTGTCAACTCTTTTTTTTTCGGTCATAATTATGTTCATTTGTTAAAAATGTATTTAATGCTTTGGTGAACTAATAAGTTTAAATGTTATAGCGTACATAAAGTGAAGTTTTGAAAGATAGAAAGATAGAATTTCTGATTTGTGTGTCAGTTATATAGAAATAAAAGCATTACTTCTTTTAGTCTTTAATAGGCAAATACATCACTTGATTTTACACGAGGGTCAAGCTTTCTTCTCAACTTGCCGTCAACTGAGATGCATCAGACTAATTAATTATGCAATAGGATTGAAAGAGTTTATGCTGACTTGGGTGTAGTACACATCCGTTTTTCGAAATGAAAAGTTTTACAGAAATGAAATGGTTAGAAAATTATTTCGGGTTTTTAGCCTATATACAAATATTTTCAGTCAGCAAGAAACAAGCTCTAGACAAAGACTTGAGACAATAGCTACTGAATGGTAAGAATATAGTTTTATAGTAATGGTTAAACTTAACTATTTACGTCGATCCTTTAAACGTTAATGAAACAAATCAACTTTCAAAGCTAAACATGACATGTAAATAATCATTATTTTCATGGTGAATGGATGTTATACGATATATTAATTATAGAAATGAATTAGCAATAAGCATTTTACATATAAAACATCAAAAAAAGGCATGCAACTTAAATATAGAAGAGAAACTATAATCAGTACGTTAAATGTATACGAAATTGATGCTTAAAAAACATAATCAGCTATACTAACTGTCTCATTTAATATATATAAAAACAAAATATTATGTGTGATAAAACTTTTCATCAGTGTGTTAAATGTGTTAGTAACACTATTCACCTATAGAAACATAAGTAATACAGTTAGTTATATAAGGGAAACTATAACCATAAGTTGAGATGAGTTGCATTCTGTATGCAGTCCTAGGGAAATATAGTAACACTTTCTGCCTATATAAAACACCATCCGCCTTTGTAAAACACATGTAATACAATTATATGTCTGCGGATTTAGAACGCTAGAAACTGGGTTTCGATACCCATGTTGGACAGAGCACAGATAGCCCACTGTGTAGCTCTGTTCTTAACTACAAACAAACAAACAATTTAATATATAAATGAAACTATAAACATAAGTTGAAATCTGTATGCAATTCTACAGAAGTATATTAATACTGTCCGCCGATAGAAACACTGCCTGCCTTTATAAAACTCACACAGTACACCTAGTAAGACCATCTGCCTAGTAACACCATTCATCTATAAAATCTTATTATCCACCTGTAGTAACAGGCCCTCTGTTATCAAAGTATGATGCCTCCCAAGACAATAGTGCCTTCTGATGCCAGTTTGTGGAACTATGATGTCATCCCTATCAATGTGCCCTCTAGTGCCACTCCGTGGACGTCATCGTCCTCTGGTGCTTATTACATAGCAGTTATGTAATATAGCAGTCAGGTATCGGCATAATTTGCATACTACGTAATAGTTATGTAACCGTCAGGTAGCATCTTTTGATCTTCACTCACCTAGCAACTCCTCATTGATGCGGCATCCTTTTGCTGCCAGGGTCTCAGGATAACTACTGATAGCTACTAGTACACCGCACCCTCGGCCTAAAAGTGCAGAGCGCATTAAAAATAACTGCAAATTAAAAATTAAACGAAAATACACAGGTGACGTCAGCGCAGGTTTTTTTCAGGGGAACTCACCAAATTTTACAATGAAATTTTTTAGAAAGGCAATGGGCAAGTAGTGTAGCATATATTTTGCACATAGGTAAGACCATATCACTTTATTCAAACGAATTTTGACGGGCACCTTACCAGTAGTGTGTGTCATACGCTCTATGAAAGTTTATTTCAAGCAATGTACTGTTACGCCTCCGTTCGTTAGTTAATTTTCCGTAAAAATTCGTTCCGAAGAAACTTTACCGATATAAGTCCTATCTTAAATAAAACTGGTTTATTCTTTCTGAATACAGCTTTGCGATACACTTAATTTCAACAGTCGCGCTATAACAAACGCTATAATTCACAACGAACGTCTCACAATACTCTGTCCGCAGTTCAATTACACATTGTTGCCGTCACGTTGTGACCGTTTTATATATACAAGACTACTGCATATCTAGTAAACACTAGAGCATT
>NW_013665852.1:257264-264007 GCF_000517525.1 Limulus polyphemus | reverse complement strand
ACTGCATATCTAGTAAACACTAGAGCATTCATGAAGGAACAGGATATTTCTAGAAGTCAATGACGTGTTACTAGAGTCACGTGACTTCTGCTGTCGTAACAGTACGATATACAATAATTTAACGAAGGGAGAATTTTTCAGTTCTTCTTTATGTCTCAACATACCTCATAAATGAAATAAATTGTGGACACTAAGAGATTTCTATATAATAAATAACAGTTTTCAAAATTATATATTTACACCAAAATACAGAGAGTTGCAACATAGGGGGTACCAAAATTTCGTTCCAAACTGCTGCAGACGAGTAATAGCCTATTTATAGTATTGTTGTATGTTCTACGAGCAATTAATAAAATCTTACTAACGCCAAAGGGGGTGGGGGGTGACAGGTTGTTGTGCATGGAGTTGCATCAACCGCACAGAAGCTTTGTGAGGTGAATATCTTATAGACCTGGCGTAGCCTAAATTTACGTTAGGCGTTGTAACTTCTGAGTGTCAAGTAACTGTAACCTATCGTGGTAAGGTAGCAGTTACTAAGCCTAAATTTAAAGTCGAGGTTGTAAGCAATCTTATGGAATCTGACCTCATAAATTTTACTTAACTTTTGGATGGCATATGATATAGAACCTAGCTTAGGCCTAGTCCAGAAAGACAATCGTTTTCATAGAATGGTCACTGAACTCAACAAAATCCCCCCAGATATCACTAGCATCAGGTTACAGTATTAGGCTGTATTTGGTTAAATTTTATTATGTTTACAACAGAACTGTGTGAACTTAATTTATCAACTATTTTAACTTCTATAGGCACACTTCGAAGCCAGACAGTTTGAGTGGAACAGGGCAGATGGCGAAAAGAAACTGAAGCCTAGAGCAGTTCCTACCATTACCCTCATCTTGTGAATCCAAAGCATTAGAAGTATCCTGTGAAGAGGAACATCCAAACTATAGTAGATAGTGTTAGCAACATTGCAATGCAAAAGGCTATTGCTAATCATGATTACTGCCGTCCGAGAGTCCTAACTTAGAAATTTCGTCAGCTGGTTGTAAGTAAGTTCACTAAGCAACCGTTTGTGAATGTTTATAACTTTTAAAGAAAATTAGAATTCATTGAAAACTTTGGCATGCCTTATATAAGGCTTTGGCTACAGTGCTACATTTTCCAAAATATTTCAAGCAGTTGACTTCCCGCAGTCGGTCACAAAGACAGTCAAGACCATGAATGTAGGAAAAAGGGAAAATTGAAACGTGTGTAAGGAAACATATTTTTATCAACAACATCGGTATTAGAGCTGCAAAAAGAACTTCTGAACACAGGCCACAAGTTCCTTTTGACATCTAGGCTAACACAGGATTTTCTGGAGAATCTCTTCAGTTCAGTCCGACTGAAGAACCCTACTCCATCTCCGCATAAATTCAGTTTGCTTTGAAGATTACTAGCATCGTACAATATTTGAAAACTTCCAAATTTGAGTTGCAAGACATAGCAGATGAATTTCTTCCAATCAGTGGCGTCGTGGTCGGGGTAGCATTTGCCATAGCTAATTTGCCATGGTGTCGAGCATTTTAAAGTTGTCGAACATTTACCCAATTTCTAGAAAATTGTATATTACTGAGAAAGACCTTTAGCTATACACTATGTTGTGTATTAGGGATTGTCAGTGTTTTAGTTGTGGTGTGTTATGTGAACCTAACCTAAGCTAGCCTAAAAAAAAACAATTGTACCAAAAATTAAATACGTAACAATGTATAGGTAAACTGGTGTAGGCATTTCTTGAGATTTTCTCATACCTAATTTTGGGATTCTTCGAATGTTAGAGTGGGATCACTGGGTATGTAGTGTATACAAGTCAATCGTGTCTTGAACCAAGTGTAGTGTGTCAGTGTGGATTTTGTTGATATCACCTTCAATCATAGTGACACTAGTAATGCAGACACAGCATATTTTATTATTAACATTTTTTATAAATATTTATACATAATACGTTGATATTAATTAACCTTTCTTTTTGTTTTGATTTGCAGGCAAATGCAGATTTTCTCATTAAAGCTGTAATTTGTAAATTCCAACTTTCCATTTTATTTGTAACCAAGTTTAAGTTTCAAATAAGCATGTCACCATCTCCAATAAAGTGGCTCAAGCGAATAAAACTACGCTGTAGGTTGTGCAATATGGAGTTTAATTCTGACTTCCGCAATGTACATAACAGGAAGTATCATTCAGGAGGACTGGCTGTAGTGACAGGGATTCTATATGAAACAGTATATTGTGTGGTGAATCCTTTCATGACATGTACAAAAAAGGCCAAAATCTGTCAATAAAGTAAGTTTATTTTATTCCTTGACATGTTTTTTTTTTCATTCATACTCAGGTTATACCACAAGAACAAATCATTGCCTCATCAGTCCAGAGCAAGTGACTCTATCATCAGATGGTCTACTGCAACAAACCGCCTAAATGGGTGGTCCAGAGCAACTTACTCCTCATAAAGATGAACTAGAACTGGGTCTAAATGTTCAGACAGATCGACCCAGTCAGACAGTTAACGTTACTATAGAAAGTTGTGTGTTTTTAAATGTCAAAAAATTTCCCTCTGATCCTGGTCTGTATTGTGATAAAGATTTTTGATTTTCCGACATAAACAGAATGATATTTACTAAAACAGGACCACGTCAACCTAGAGCTGAAGATATATCAAGAAAAAGATTTCCGATAACTGTAAAAGGTGATTCCCGTTCATTCCAAGAAAGCTGGTATACGACTGGTACTGGCCATAGAGATTAGTTGTCATATTCACCAATTAAGGATGCAGTTTTCTGCCGCAAATGTATTCTTTTTTCGAATTCCAAAGATACAACATTTAGATTAACAGGTATTCGTAGTTGGAATAATGCAGCCTCTATTTTAACGAGCCATGAAGAGAGTGATTCACATATAACAACTTTTATGGCATTTACATTTTATGTAAAAGGGAAAGAAATTGGCCAACAGTTGATTGCTCAAAAACAAGCTCAGGAAAGCTGCAGGAAGCAAAATGTATCAAGAAACAGATAAATTATTTCTAGACTTATTTTTATTGTCAAGTATTTATCCAAACAAGGTCTTGCTTTTAGGTGGCACTCTGATAATTTAGAGACTATCCATCGTGGTAATTTTATGGAACTAGCATATTTGATTGCAAAATATGACATTGTTTTAGCGGATCACTTAAAATACATTGAGAAGAACAAAAAAAGTTCAACGTTAGGACAAAAGAAATGTAACATAGTTACTTTTATGATCGCAGGTTCCCAAAATGAATTAATTCATTCCATTGCCGAGGAAGTACGTAAATTTATTTTAAAGGATGTACGATCTGCCCAGTATTTTAGCTTTTCAATGGACACTATGACTGATATAACATATCAAGATCAGTTAGCATTAATTCTGAGAATTAATTTAATTTAAATTAATTAATTTAGTTCAAAGAGTTGGGTAAAGCCCCTTTGGCGGCGGGTGCTGATGGCTGTCTGTCAACTTTCTGGTCAGTAGTATAAAATGAAGGGCAGCTATAACTGAACCGTAAAAGTTTCTGACTAGGATGTTTAGCCCACGAGTGCATAAGGCGCTGTTCAAGTTGAAAAATCCAATTCTGTCATGTCCCATTTACTGAGGATACCCCTTCCTTGTCTTCTTTCAACAGTTGGACAAACTAAGGTTGTTTTACCAACACCAACACGTGTACGTTTTCCAGGTTTCTGCAAACAGATTGGCAATTGTAATCGATATATCCACTATTAACATTAATGCTCACATTCAAAACTATCAATGACTGAGAATTTCGAAATAGAAGTAAGGCTGATTTCAGTATCACGGGTGACTAATTGTACAGGTGTCGGGTTATATACTGAACTAAAAGAACTGTTTGAAAAGCATGGTCTAAGCTTTCGTAATGCAGTTGCACAGTCATATAATGGAACTGCTAATTGAGATGTTAATATTCCGAGGCATTCCAAAAACAAAAATCATGAAGTCAAGCAATTTAAAGAAGTTTATACTGAACGAGGCCAAAATGCGTACAGCTAGTATACATCTCACAGAATGCCATGACATAAAACAGAAGTTTGTGAAACGATTTATAAATATTTGCTTTCACATTTATTATAAAACTAAGAGCATGAAGGAAGAAAGAAATTGAATTAACATAAGATGGCAGAGAACTAGGAATTAAGAGTATGACCATTAGGAAGATTAATGTTAAGAAGATAAATGATTGTCAAAAGGCAGCACGAAGCCAAAATTTTTGGTTTGGGTTTAGGTGATGAAAAAGGCTAATTTTTTTAAAAAATGGTTGTTTTTATCTTGCTAATGTAGATCTGTGAAATTTATGCCTTTGCTAGTCAACATTACTAACATTAAAAGAACGATGTGGGAAAACTATGAGTCATGGAAGAAAAGATCACAAACAAATTGCAAATTATTCGAGGAATAGACAGTCCACTCTACCCAATTCACCCCGTCCCTGTACCCTGGTTACTCATCTGGCAAATTCTACACATTTCATGTGATTCCAACTTTTTGTTCGGTATTAAGTACTGAATAAATGTTAAAGATTACAGGCTGTAATTCCTTGAAATATCAAATTGTTCCTAGTTATGATACTTGGACATATCTACACCGGAAATTTGCCGCAAAATCGCAATAAATCTAAAATTTGCTATCCATTTACAACACTAATGCAGCGTAACTGTAACACCACCCTCATAACCTTTTGGACCCAAAATGGCTTCTAATTGTGAGTTGTCGCATCTCTCTGTATATAAAGCTCTGGTTCGAATCATTTATCTCAGATATTTTGCCGTCTCTTCTGTGCTAGAGTCTAGAGACACAGAGATAAAAATAAGCTAGAGTGAACAACGTCATTTGCTGAACCAATCGCGAGCATCCCAATACGGCCGCCATCTTAGGTAGGAAAACGTTTCTTGGTCAGCAATGTAAACAATGATCTATCGCCAGTTAGGCTTCTAGTTGTTATTTGTTTCTTGTCCAGTTTTATCAGTATATATTTATTAAACTATATCACACCATAGTTTATCATTGCAATCTGGGTTTTGTCCAGTGAAATGATTTATTTTAAAACAACGAACTTCATTCTATTTCGAAGTGTTAACACGAATTAGAAGCTAATACACCATCATTATGATAAATGAACTTAAGACCAGATCAATGCCATCATTTCCTTGTTCTGGAGCAGTACAAATTCCCTGCTCCTCTCCAAACCCTCCCTCTCATCAACTTTTGAGCCCCATCCTCCTCCATCTCTTCTCATTAACATCATCATCCTTTTTACCCCCTTCAGGTTTGAAATTGTGTTCAGTCTAATTTTATTTATTTATTCGTCTTACACCTATCATCTAACCACATTCTGTGACAGCTTTTTTAATTTTGGAATCACGATGAAAAATTACATCTACTTTAAGCCAGGTGAGGAACGAACTCATATCTTGCCACATTCTGAGCATCATTGCTTCAAGAGCCACCAATCTTATTCAATTGCCCACATAGGCGAGTGATAGTGGCACCTGCCTGGTTTGAAACAGAGTCTGGATAGTTGGGCAAACGGTCTATGGTATGACTGCACCTACAGGACAATGGGTCTCTAGCTTAGTGGCTAAAACTGGCTAAATGAATCGAAGGCAATTGCTAACAGTCTATCAAACTGGATTGTTTGTACAACCTTGGGTTTGACCTTTTAGGGATCATCTAAATACCACCCACTATTTAAAAGATAAAGCTGATCAAACTTTCATGACCTATGGTTTGACCTTTCAAGGTCATTTGAGGTTAGAAGTTACAGTACCAACATATACTTCGTTTATAAATTCCTATGTATCTAAATGTCACTATTTAGGAGATATAGTCCATCAAATATGTATGACCTTTGGAACTGACAGTACCAAAATGTATATCTTATCTGAGATCCTATTAGTATTCTATAGTAACTATGTGTCTAAATGTCACAATTTAGAAGATACAGCTGATAAAGCACATGTGACCTTGGATTTGACCTTAAAAGGTCATCTGCATTTAGAAGTGACAGTGCCAAAATGTATCTTATATATGAGTTCTTATTAGTGTTCGGCTGTTAAGCCCACCTGATCCCATACTTCTATCTGTTACTATTGAGATATGAACAAATTTCCCCAGGTTAACCTACATAAAAGCCAGTGTGTGTCACGGTATGCTTGATTTCTCGAAATAAGAGGAGTCATAAAAACCAAAACGTATTTATCCAAATAGAATAGTTCAATTACTGTCTGCTCATTACGATTTTAGTGAAGGGGCTGTGAAAAACCTTATAATAGTAGTGAGTGTTGGGATCACCTAGCCTAGAGCCAAGTGCATAAGATGTATCATGAAGATAAAAATGTCGATTCAATTTTAAACTTAAATCGTTTATGAATTAAGCTATTTTCTGTTATATCATTCATTAACGTTTTTAATAAAAACAAACCTCTTTAATCAACGGAGACTCTAAATTAAGATCCAACAAATATTTTTCCAGTTTTGTTATCTATAAATTTCATTTTATACTGTTGCGTCATCGAGGTCACGTGACGCTAGTAACACGTCATATTCTCGAAGCTTCGTGAATTCTCGGGAGGTTACTAGATATCGGTATTCTTTTATATATAAGACGGTCAAGACGTGACGGCAGTAATGTAATGTGTGTGTGTAGACAGAGAGTAATTGATCTGCAGTCA
>NW_013665852.1:251199-256793 GCF_000517525.1 Limulus polyphemus | reverse complement strand
TCATTTCATGAATGATCTTAATTTTGATTGGCTCACAAAGGAATTTACCGACGTTTGAGTGCCTCGACTGCATTTTTCTCCTTTTATGTTGGTCAAGCTTGATTTCACAAAATATTTTTATTTCAGTTAGCTATGAAATATGAGGTCAGGGTATACTATGAGGTGGGTAGTAGTACTTGCCTCGTCATTTTTGACGAGCTATATGCTAGTGTATGATAAAAGCAACCATATTTAATGGATATGATGTATTTTCTTTCAATAGCTGTCTTTAAACGTGTATTGCATCATTTTTTTTTCTAAATGAGGAATACAAGAATGAATCTCAGTGTGATTGTATCAAAAATGCTATATGAATTTCTTTTAGTACACTTGATTAAATGCAGTTCATGGAAGTTAGCAGCACTGGCAGGTAACATGACAGGTAACGATACTCTGGACGTCGCGAGGCAGTCAGGTAACGAGATTGGTAATGATACTCTAGACCTCGCGAGACAGGCAGGTAATATGACAGGTAATGATACTTTGCACCTCACAAGGCAGCTAACATTACATAAAAGTTTTATTGTTTTTGAAAAAGAACTAGCTCGGTGAGCTTCTATCTTATTGATGCAACCTGCTAATGGATGTTATACATCTTGGCAATGTGGGGCTGGCATTTTGACCTATAACCATAACTAGACAACATAAATCAATATTATGTGCACAAACCTATTCATTGACACAGTACTTTCCAATAAGTATTTTCAGTGGTGTTATTCGTGATTAATATAATGAAATATTTTCAATTATTAAATCTGACTGGAATAACTTTGTATTCAATATGGTATTGCCATATTGGGATGACTTCACTAACTGGACGATAATCGACGACTTCTCTAATACCGACTAGTAATTTCCGCATAAATTACAATTAAATGTTCTCTTGATTAGTTCTTTGTTACAGTTTTATTTTAACACTTTAAAAAACATGGCACACGAAAATAAGCAACTCATATAACATCAGAGGTGAGATTTTTACAAAACGCACAGAAAATCAACGTTTCCCTACGTAAGATGGCGACTGGAAATGACGCCAAAACCAGATGCGTGTCCACTCTAGTTTACTTTTATCTCTATTTCTAGAAGGGCAGTCAAAAAAGAGATAGCGACGTCTGTAGTCAAAATTTACAATAGCAATAAATGTACCACAAAGACTGAAGTATTTCAACTAAATTATTAAACATGTTTGTAGTTGAGCACTGATCGTTACAACTGATGCTATTGTTACGACAGCGGAAATCACGTGACGCTGGTAACACGTAATGAGTATCTAGAAAGATCGAGGAACCTGTCGAACGTCCTAGCATTTGCTAGACTCGCGCACTTATAGTATATAAGCGGGTAAATAAAGGGACGGCAATAGTTGAATTGCAGACAGAGAGATATAGAGACAGATAATCGAGTCAAGTCGTAAGTAAAGTGCGTGAATCGTTGTGAATTATAGCGTGTGTTTAAGTTAAAGTGACTGTGGAAATTAAGTGTACTGCAAAGTTGAATTGAGAAAGAATAAACTAGTTTTATTTAAGAAAGGACTTGTGTCGCTAAAGTTTCATCCTAAAGAATTTATACGGAAAATTAACAAACGAACACAAAGACATAACACTATATAATAACGAAAAATGAGGGCATGTATAAATGGAAATAAATAATATTAACGTTGCTGCTTGTACATTTACAACATTTAGACCTGCGTCTTGATATTGTATTAGTCTGAGGAATCAATCTATAGGGTTTTTATTACTTTTTATGCTCTTAAAGGATAAATGGGCGTACGATTAAAAAAAAACGAATTGCTGATAGCAGAGTTATAGCGTTTCTTTATTGAATTACGTGAAAAAACTATTCGAGGGCTATCTACGCTAGCCATTTCTAGTATTTGAAGTGATATATTAGTCAATACCAACCACCATCAGTTCTCGGAATACTATGGTAATTCCGAATAGTGAGAATTGATCGTCATTTTTATAACGCACCACAGTCCTAATGTTCGGGGCCTGAGACATTTTAAACCGAATTAACTGTCAAGATTGATCGGATCGGATCATCGTCATAATTTTATAACCTGGACTAACTAAAAGGTGTTGTGATGGAAAAATGATAAAAATTACGCTCTTAATATTTTTAAAATGTTTCGGCTTAAACGCCAGAAGCTGGCGAAGCATTAAAAAACAATGGAGCTAAAATGTGTGATAAAATTCACGTTTGTTTGTTTGTAATTAAGCACAAAGCTACACAATGGACTATCTGTGCTCTGCCCACCACGGGTATCGAAACCCGGATTCTAGCGTTGTAAGTCGCAAATATACCGCTGTGCCACTGGGGGGCAAAATTCACGTAAACTGCAGATTTTTCCCCCACATATCTTTTTAATTTGTCCATTTTAAATTCAAAATATGTGATTTAGGTGAGATTAAGCATAAAAGTGAAATGCTATTTTCACATACATGATATTTTGAATCTGAAATGGACAAATAGGGAAGAATTTGAAAAAACATCTACAGTTTACTTGTATCACAAATTTTAGGCCAAGTACTTTATAAAGTGTTTCGACTTACATTAATAAATATTTATAAATTTGGCCAACAGATAGCGCTACAATACAAAAATGTTTAAGCAGTACAAGTCCTGAAATTGATCAAGCTTACATAATATAAAATTTAGTATGCTTAAATAATAGAAGCCATGTGACTGTGTAATTAGAAGTCCCCATTATTATTGTGACAAAACGCTTAACATAATAATGTGTGCAATGTATTTGTGGCATAAATTACAACAAAAACATTGACTTGTTGGACTTTTCAGGTTCTGGAATCTGTGTAAACAATTACCATTAAGAAATAATTGTTACTAGTTATTTATAATTTGTTGTTAACACTTTATTTTTAGTTGTTCAAGAACATATTCAAGCGAAGAAAAACATAAGAACTCTAATACTACCATTACTAGTCCTAGCAGTAGATTAGTTGTTTTACAAATGTAAACTTACACGGTATGTTATATGAAGCTGTGACACACTATAGTCATGTAAATTCATATGTTGATAAAATATTTCACTTTGCCGACGGACTGGTAATTACATATTTAAATATATGTAGTATGAGAGAAAAGTGTGCTATACTTGAATAACTTGAGATATATATATCACAGGTCATCATACATTCTGAAAGCTGGATTTTTGAGCAAGAGATAGGAAAATAAAAACTAACAAACAATGATATTTAATATGAATGTTGTCCAGTTATGAAAGTTGGTGGAGCTATTATTTATAGTCATATCGTATTGTTACTACAGCTGAAGTCACGTGACTCTGGTAACACGTCATGAGTTTTTAGAAGGAACATGACTGTTCCTGGTAACTCTAGTGTTTGCCAGACGCCCTCTATTTTTGTATGTAAGCCAGATAATAATTGCAGATAGACAGATAATTGAGTCAACTGAACGGTAGTGACCATAAGTAAAGAGCGTGAATCGTTGTGAATTATAGCGTGTGTTTAGGTTAAAGTGACGGTGGAAATTCTGTGTATTGCAAAGTTGTATTGAGAAAGAATAAACTAGTTTTATTTAAGGAAGGACTTGTATCGCTGAAGTTTTGGGAAAGAATTTCTACGGGAAATTAACAAACGACTAGAGACGTAACAAATTGGTGTCAGAAGTGGGATAGAAAACAAAAAAAAATTGAAACCAGAAGAGGCAAATCAAAGTACAGCTTAGCAGATTTAATAGCAGCTATACAAGAACAGCAAAAGAAACAAGAAGAACGATAAAATAAACAAGAAAAGAAACAAGAAGAGAGATTACAGCAGTTGTTGGAGGAAAAAGAAAAGAAACAAGAAGAACGAGAAAAGAAATAAGAAGAAACACAGCAGCAGTGACAAGAAAACCTGCAACAGTGGCAGCTCGAACAGCAAAATAAACAAGAGAGACTACAACAGTTGTTGGAGAAAAAAGAAAAGAAACAAGAAGAACGAGAAAAGAAACAAGAGGAGAGATTACAGCAAGTGTTGGAGGAAAAAGAAAATAAACAAGAAGAACGAAAAAAGAAACAACTAGAGAGGCTACAGCAGTGGTTGGAGGAGAAAGAAAATAAACAAAAAAAGAGACTACAGCAGTGGTTGGAGAAGAAAGAAAATAAACAAGAAGAGAGACTACAGCAGTGGTTGGAGGAGAAAGAAAATAAACAAGAAGAGAGACTACAGCAGTGGTTGGAGGAGAAATAAAATGAACAAAAAGAGAGACTACAGCAGTGGTTGGAGGAGAAAGAAAATTAACAAGAAGAAAGTCTCCAACAATTGAGAAAAAGCCAGCATACAGAAATGGAAAAGATTAGTAAATTTCAAAGTGACTTAAATACATTAAAGGACGATTTACTGTTCTTTACACAGAGAGAATATATCAACCATGGATCTAATCAGCCCCAGACAACAGGAAGCCCCTTCCACACCCCGCAGCTAAACCCTAATGCAAACATCTTCAGTCCTGCCAAAAGTCACAATCCAGACACAAGAGTCAGCAACAGGGATGATCTAGTACGAAGGAAGCCACAGGAATTCGATGGGAAGGCACCATGGGAAGCATATAGAGTATAATTTGAGCTACTGGCAGAAATTAATGGATGGACAGTCAACTACAATACCCCCTATGTCAGAGAAGATATTTTGGGGTAGAATAAAAGAACATCTCCAAGGAAGCCCTATGCTTGTGGAAGCAGTGGAAGACCCATCCAGGCCAGCAGACGTGAAAATTGGAAGGTCACTTGTGGCAGGTCGTCAAGTAGTACCCATAACAGTGGCTAATTTCTCTAAATGTGAGCAGACATTTAAGGAAGGGGCATTGTTGGGTGTGTGCCAGGAGATAGAGCTAATCAATGTTAAGGCAAGAAATACAACCATAAAGAAAGGGCATTCTCTCCCAGAACATTTAACTGACCTCTATAAGAAGAGCATAGCCCATTTGTCATCATCACAGGCTCTTCAGGTTAGAGAACTCTTGGAGAATTATGTAGATATCTTTTCAAAAGGAGACCATGACCTTGGCTGCACAGACTTTGTGGAGCACAGAATAAACACAGGCAATCACCATCCAATAAAGATCTCTCTGAGAAGAATAGCTACGGCAAAGTGACAACAGATGGAGAAGGTTATGGGTGGCCTAATTAAGGGAGGTATAGTCAAGAAATCATATAGTCCCTGGTCAGCTCCCGTCATGTTAGTCCAGAAGAAGGATGGGACCCAACGTTGCTGTGTGAACTTCAGGGCTCTTAACAGTTTAACCAAAAAAGACTGATACCCACTGCCAAAAATTGATGATACTCTTGATGTGGAGCCAGGTAGTTTCCAACTCTGGACTTAAAGTTGGGTTTCCATCAAGTGAAAATGGCTGAAGCAGATAAACCTAAGACTGCATTTAGTTATGGCCAAGGTTTCTGACAATATCGTGTGATGCCATTCGGGCTTAGCAATGCTCCAGCAACATTTGATAGGCTGTTGGAAAGAGTACTGGAAGGCCTACAATGGAGGACAGCCCTAGTGTACCTGGATGGTGTCATTGTGTTTGTA
>NW_013665852.1:234455-250199 GCF_000517525.1 Limulus polyphemus | reverse complement strand
CAAGCAGATACGTAACAACAGTAATGTTTAAAATCTCACTACTCGGTCAGAAAACAGTTGCACGACTGTTGATGGTTGACACTTATTTATGAACAACTATGCTCATATAGTCCTTTGTGTAGGTTTGCGCAAAAGTTCTGAAAAAACAAAAACATCTGGATTTCAGTATAAACATATCTACTTATTTTCAGTATAAATGTTTGAAAACAAAATTATTTACAAAAGTGAAAAATTTATGTAAAGAAATTACGTTTACTAATTTTGACTGCGTTGAATAAATTCTGTTTATAAATATAGTTTTCAAAAATCTAGCTTTTAATTCTGTACAGAAGTTACAAAAGAATGAAACAAACAATATAGTCGTAAATTGGCTTAGACCCTAATAATTAAAAGTATTTATAACATTGTATTTATTTAATATCAAAGAAAACTCGCCTCTGATTAAATAAACAGTGTAAACATATAATGTAACAATATATAGGTGGACCCCGCTTTACGAAAGTGTTACGTTTCTGAAAATCTTTTGTAAAGTGAAATTTCGTAAAGCGAGGTAAATTTTCCAATTGACTACCATTATATAATTGAAGATACGTTCTCAAAGAAAAAAATAGCCAAAGATAATAAACTGACAGTGAACATACTTTAATGATAGTTTTGGAATAAACAAGGAATATAAGCAAGTGATAAATTTATTAACTCAAAATTAAGTACTGTACATACAAGAAAGTGCAGTGATTAACACATAAGGTGATGTTGTGGGTGAAGGGCGTCGTATGATGTTACTGACTGGTAGGAGAAGAGGCAGAATGAACTTTTGCTTCACAGTCATCATCATGGGCTGCAGGAGGACTGGCAAGAGGATTCATTGGAGCAAGTGAATCAACATCTTCCTCATCACTTGGCAGTATTGATGGTAGTTCATCAACAAAGATAGAGGCAGCCATCATCACAGGAGCAGGAGTGTTAACATTATTGTCGTGGCTAGGAAGAGATGCAGCAGGAAGCAGTGATGCAGAGTTTGGTTGGCTGAAGAATGCTGTTAAGGTTGTTTGCTTACTATACTTACTTTTTTCTTTATACAAGGTTAGGACACTTTCAATATTGCGTTCAAGTTTAAGGATTCGAGCACAGTTTGGGCTATTTTTAGTCAGGATTTCCACAGCTTGATCAAGAAGGGAGAATGAATCTGACATCATTTTCAGTGTTAAAAACAATTGTGGCTCTGGTTCCTCGTCGTCTCTCTCTTTATAAGCAGTCCGTTCTTGGTCAATGTTCATAAGTTCTGCATTGGTCAGATGTTCATAGTGTGATGCCATTAAGTCATTGGTGTTTTGCTCTTCAATTCCATTAAACCCAACCTGATGTGCTAATGACACGATTTCTTTAATAACAGGTTCTGTATTAGGGACGCCTTGAAAATCTTGCACACATTCTGGCCACAGTTTTCTCCAGACTCCATTAATATTTGAGGTGGTAACTTCCTTCCAAGACTCTGCTTTGTTGTCTATGGCATCCTTGATGTTAAACGATTTCCAGAAATCTCTGATCGAGGTTTTTTGTCGCTGTCCACTGCCCTGATCTGTTGTCTGAAGATGCGTCGTAAGTAATATGCTTTAAAAGTAGCTATGACCCCTTTGATCCATGGGGTAGATCAAAGAAGTAGTGTTTGGGGGGAAGAAACTCACACAAATGTTTATTGATATGTCAGTTAGGTTGATAGGGTGGTTTGATGCATTGTCAACAAGCAGCAGGGCTTTATGGGGAATATTTTTCATAGAAAAATATCTCTCCACTGCAGGGCAGAAAAGTTGGTAAACCAATCCTTGAAGAAACGTGTTTTTGTTGTCCAAGTCTTCTTGTTGGACCTTCAAATGAACGGCAGATTGGTCTTGACGTACCATTTAAGTGCCCGTGGATCCTCAGAGTGGTGAATCATAAGATGTTTCAACTTGAAACCACCCTCTGCATTGCCTCCCAGAATTAGGGAAACTCTGTCTATGAAAGCTTCGTGACCTGATGCTAACTTCTCTTCCCTTGACAAGAATGTACTGTCTGGCATCTTATTCCAATACAGACCAGTCTCGTCAACGTTGAAAACTTGACAGGTTGTATATCCTCCTTGTTCGATAATACCTTTTAGAAGTGGTAGGTACACTGCTACTGCCACCTTATCAGCACTTGCTGCCTCACTGGTCATCTTTAGGCTGTGTAGATTGTGCCTTTTTTTAAACCTCGAGCCAGCCTTTGCTTGCAGTAAAAGTTGTAGTTTCTTTAGTACTTGTACTAGGTCCTGGTTATGTCTGTTCTTTTTTTCTGCACGTCTTCAAATAATTAATCCTTCTACTGCTTCGGGCCATCCACCCATAGAGCTAACAGACGTTCCGTTTCTTCTATTGTGTTAAGGCAATGCCTAGTTAGTAAATTAGCAGATGCAGGTGTCGAAGACTTAGCACTTGGGATAATTTTTTTCTTTTTATTTCTTGATAGATGCTATAGTTGATGGTGAGAACTTGAACACCTTGGCGATCTCTGTAAGTCTCTGGCCGTCATAAAACGTTTTGATGATTTCCAGTTTTGTTGATACCGAGATGGCTTTTCTTCCTTTTTTTGGCTTACTACTGTACTAGAATCACTTGCAGTCCCTTATCAGTCATTTTGGATATAAGGCCAAAGTAAAATCTAAATAAAATTTGAGAAATCAGTTGGTATCACCTTCCACGATTCAAACATAACGCGTGGGGATGTAAACAGACGCCAAGGTAGTATGGACTCTTAACACAAGGGCTGGTCAAACTGCGCATGTGACGTTTTAGTGAGGTACATTCAAAATTTAATTAAACTACTTAATTATCATGGTATATGAACAAACCTGGCATCAAACCATACATAATAACTTTTAATATTTTATAAGGTTTACGTTTTTAATATTACAAGGAAATATTTAAAAACAACCTGAAATTACCCTAGTGTGAGAATTTGAATATTTGTTCTTGAGTCCTTTCCTCTTCTGGATATTTTTTTTGTCCACTCCCTTTAAACTACGAAATGTTATGTAAAATTTTGTCATTGATCTTCTCAAACTATATTTATATATTCTTCAATGTTATGGAACTAAAGAGCAATCAATGAAGATGCAAGAACCTCTTGCCACGCCCACCTTTCACATGCTCTAAATTACAATATGTCAATTATTTTTTCTGACGGCGAGTCCTATTAAATTTATAACCAATAGAAAGCCTAGAATACAATTCATTGATTAAAGTATGATTCATCTTACGTGATATTATAGATAATTGACAATTTAGCTGAAGAGAAAATTGTTTTTCCCACAAGGTGAGCTAAAGTTGATTTTCTAACTGCTCAAGTCACGTGATTAAGAGAGCTAGAACATCTCTCACAGAAAGAACTGTTTCCCAGTTATTATTCTGCGTTCTTCCATGTATTATCTGCTTAATGAAAAAATATATAGAGCAGTAGCATTGATGTAAAGTATTAATTAGGGCTAACACAGAAGAACAGTCGACGGCAAAAAAGAAAAGAAAAAAAAAGGATTACACAGGTAAGTGATATATTTTTTGTTTATTCTTTATTTATTATTATCAAAGTAAATAAAAATGTAAAAATTAGGAACTTTTAGGCTAAATTATGTAATATATATATAAATAACGATAATACTGTAAGAAATATTGTAACTCGGTCCTCACTAGTGCTTATAAAGTTCTATGCACAGCAAGTTCAGTTTTCCTATGCGAATATACAGCCACTCTATGGCAGCCTTCTGAATAGGTCGATCATTTAATTCCGGAAAAATAAAACAAAAACGAACTAGTACGTTCACTAGATCATTATATCATACATGATGAAAAGGAACCGAATTTCCTTTCCCCTATAAATATGTACTATAAGTATAGCAATCAACCACCAAAACATTCTAAATATGCGTGTGTGTGTGTATTTTACATGTATATTATTAAAAACAAACTTGTTCTATTAAAGATCATCGACTATATATATATATATATATATATATAGGAAGAGAAATTTCATATCTAGTAAAAACGAATGTTTATAACACGTACACACAAAAAAAAAAGAATAAAACCACCTTTTCGTGAGAGGATAAAATTTTCTCTAGTTTCAAAGACCCTGATGGTTGAGGTACAAATATTATATTATAACGACCTTGGAGCTTCATTACGTCTTAATAGTTCATGTCATTATGTCTGGCCATGCTCTACCTGACTCCTGTGCATCTTAACAATAATCGTGCAACATATTCTCCATTGCATGAGAGTCTGCAGTAAGGCCGTCATATCCAAAGCACCCAGTTCATTCCTAAATGCTTTTTATAATCCATTTTATGTACAAGGATGACGGTTTCCCTGAATCCATTTCAATAGTTCAATCACATGGAAATCCAAAATCCATAGGTGCTGCATCTATTAACTTGACCTGTATGTCTTTGTATGGAATAGCATGAATAACCATTTTATTCATATCAGTTGCAGTTGTTGAACAGACATGTCTAGGAAGCAGGTACTGTACACGTGACATATGTAACGTTTCCAGGTGGAGATCCTTCTTAATTATGTAGTATACTGTTGCATCTGACATGTGAACAAATTTTGCCAATGACTCTTGTATTTATGGATTATCACCTGTATCAAGATGCCACACAATGCTTACCATGTTTTATGTATGACTTACTACAAATTTCTTACTGGATATTTCTAATGCACTAAATTGATCCATGTTCTTTTGTTTTCCAGTGTTATTAAGAACAATGAGATCTTCGAAATTTCAAATCCCCTATCTGAACACATCTTCATGAACTGAGTGTATGAATATTTTACATTGGAAAGAACTGTTATATGTCCTTGACAAAAGTGATAAATTTTTGGTGGATCACACTATTTATGTAACATCAAACATTGTCAAAATGTAATTATGATACATGTTATTCCACCGCTACTCTATATTGGGCTTTGTTGTCACATGACTTGCTGTTTTGTATATTTTCATATAATTTTAACCTAACATACTCAACCTTCTGTATAACCATTTCTAATTTGTAAAAGTTAACCAGAGGGGAGGCAACCAGACAGAAGCACTAGCTGCAGCATGGGCTTTGTTAAATTTTATTGAACTAAATAATGGAAATAAACTGTCACACTTATAAAACACTAAAGCTAGAAGTGCGCAGTGAATTCAGTGTGGTAGTTTATATGGAACTTTGGAACCAAGAATCCACAGCCTGGCAAGATAATTACAAGGCCGGGTTAGGCTCATCACTGCATAACTTATCTGGTTAGTGTTGGTCATCACTGGTGTATTATTTATCTAATAAGAGTTGGTCATAACTGCTACATGATTTATCCTGTGAGTGTTGGTGATCACTACTTTGTGATTTACCTGGTAAGTATTGGTCATCACTCTTATATGATTTACCTGGTAATTGTTGAGCATTACTATGTTGTGATTAATCAGTTAAGTATTATTCATCAATGCTCTACGACTAATCCTGCAATATCATATATTTGGTAAGTATTGGTCATCACTGCTGTATGATTTGTCTGGTAAATGTCAGCCATCAGTGTTATTAGCTGGTAAGTATTGGTTATCACTGCTGAATAATTTAACTGGTGCGTGATGGTCATCACTGCTGTATGCTTTAATTAGGAAGTGTTAGTCATCACTTCTTTATTATTTATTCTGTAAGTGTTGGTCATCACTGCTACATGATTTATCCTATAATTTTTTCGCATCGCTGTCATATAGCAATATTAGTTGTCACTGTATTGTCATTAGCTAGTAAGGGTTGGCAATCACTTATATATGATTTATTCTGTAAGTGTGATCATTACTGCTATATGATTTGTCTGGTGAATATTGGTATTACTGTATTGCGATTTATCTAGTAAGTGTTGGTCATCACTGTTGTATGATTTACCTGGTAAGTTTTTATCAACACTTCTGTATGATTTACATGGGAAATGTTGGTCATCACTGCTGTATGCTTTAATTGGGAAGTATTGGTCATCACTGCTGTATGCTTTAATTGGGAAGTATTGGTCATCACTGCTGTATGACTAACATGGGAAATGTCAGCCATCAGTATTATTAGTTGGTATGTATTGGTTATCACTGCTGCATAATTCAACTGGTAAGTGATGGTCATCACTGCTCTGATTGGGAAGTGTTGGTTATTGCTACTGTATCATTTATAATAAATATTGGAGATTACTACCGTATGATTTGTAATGTAAGTGTTGGCCGACATTACTTTGTGATTTATCAGGTAAGTGTTGGTCATCATTGCTGCATGACTTACCCCATAAATCATCACTTCTTTATTATATATCTTGTAATTCTTTCGCATCACTATCATATGACTTATCTGGTAAATGTTGGTTGTCACTGTATTGTCATTAGCTAGTAAGTGTTGGTTATTAGTGATGTATGATTTATCCTGCAAGTACTGCTTATCCCTGCTTTGTGATTTGTCCTGTAAGTGTTGGTCATCACTTCCTTGTTATTTACCTGGTAAATATTAATAATCACTGCTGCATAATTTACCTGATAAATGTTGGTCATCATTACTGTATTATTTATTTGGTAAGTGTTAGTCATTAATTCTTTATGGTTTGCTTGAAAAGTGTTGCTCATCGCTGCTATATGACTTATCCTGTAAGTATTGTTCATCACTGCTTTGTGTTTACTTGACTGAAGGACTGACATCTCTTCACTTGGGACATTTTCATGCGTGCTCAGTCCCCATTCAGTAGCCATTGAAGTATAAAAGTGATGATTCTTCCTGTGACATATCGAATGCCCATCCGCCACTCCTTTCATTTCAATCTGGACTTTCTTCCATCTCCCCTAGAGAACCTAAGATTGGCAAGACTTTCCATCACTGCTTCTTCAGCCTCGCTGTAGTTGTGCTCAAAGATTTCCCATAGAACTTTCACAATCTCTGTTTAGTCTGGCTTCAATTTGCTCCAGTAAAAGCATTACCAGCCAGTTTATATACACTTTCATTTTCTTGGACCCCAGCATGATCAGGGGAGAATATTAATACTAGGTTCTTCACACGCAACTTCTGCAGAGATTGTAGCTGTCCACATGGAACCATCTGTCTTTTATGCAGCATGTTTTGCGAATCAGTGACAAATACTGTGTGTCTTACAGGTTGATCCTCAAACCATCTCAGGGCAACTGGTGCAGTTTCAATCTCCGTCTGCATACTTGATGTTGTGGCACTGTATTCAGCAATACCACATCTAGATTGCCTGGCTAAAAGGCCCATCAGTGTAAATCACTGCGTCTTCCGGTTTCAAAGTTTCCTCAGTCAGTTGTCTGACCTCAATATCAGTGACTCCAGCAGCCTATTCGCTGCCCAAGAGTGATCACAAATCTAGCATATGAGTTCTTTTCACTGCAGATCTGTACCCATTCTTCTCCACATACAATCTCTTCCAACACACAGGCCTTCTTAATAGTAGGCTCTGCTTCTGTCACCCATGATATTCCTCTTTTAATTCTGCATCATTTGTGTATGAGCTTTCCCTGGTTTAGGCAATGGCTTCAGTTAGCTCTATAGCCATTCTTTTGGAAGTGATAAACTTTTTATACTGTCATTGAATTCTCCACAATCTCACCCAACTTGCTTTCATCTAGTTCCCTGATATTGTGATGACATTGTACCCCATGAAGGCCAGGGACACTATCCTTACTCTGTCTGAGTACTGTGGATTTATCATAATCCTCAAGCCATCTCTAATCACATCTTACCTCACAGTCTTGTTGATCTGTCTTTTCACAAAAACGTTTCAAGAAGGCTTTACGCTTTTCCTGCTCAGTCTTCATGATGACGGCATCTCCGTTCTGTATGTTTGGTATTGTGTGGCCTTACCATCTTCCCACAACTAAACTGATCCCATTTGTTCACTTAGATACAGCTGTCAGTCTTTTAAGTTCCTCTGTTAGTCTGTTCTTCTTCCTCTCTACCTACCTCATCAGTTCCTCTGTGCTTGATGGTTATGTTCTTGATTTCTACCATCTTCATATATCACCTCTTTTCTTCCTCCAAGCTTCCTCGACTTTTTCCATCTACCATAGTGGTTGACTAAACTTATGTCTTTTTGTCTTTTTCTTGGAATTCTGTCGAAGGAAGTCAAGGTGTCCATCGTTCTACCTACTAGTGTAAATGAATACCCGTGGTGCTTTCTTTGTCTTATTGCTGCCAATCTTCCTGATTAATACAACAAATTGTAGTTGATCACTTTTTTCATACTATTCCAGCACATTCCATTGTGTATTCGTTATTGTTTTGTGTTTGTGATTTATCTGGCAAATGTTGGTAGTCACTGCTGGGTGGTTTACCTGGTAAGTGTTGCTCATCACTCCTGTATAATTTACCTGGTAAGTGTAGGTCATCATTGTTGTATGGTTTATCTGGTAAGTGTTGCTCATCACTCCTGTATAATTTACCTGGTAAGTGTAGGTTATCGCTTCAGTATGATTTACTTGTTCATCATTTTGGTATTATTTATCCTGTAAGTGTTGCTTTTACTGCTTTGTAATTTACCTCGTGAGTGTTACCGGTCACTGCCTTGTGATTAGATAGTAAGTTTTGATCATCATTGTTGTGTGATTTATCTGGTGAATGTTGGTCATTGCTGTATTGTGATTTATCTGTTCAGTGTTGTTTATCACTGCTGTATGGCTTATCATGTAAGGTTTGATCGTTACTGCTTTATGATTTACCTGTAAGTGTAGGTCATCAGTGTTGTAAGATTTATCTAGAAAGTGTAGGTCATTACTGCTGTATGATTTACCTGTAAATGTAGGTCATCATTGCTGTATGACTTATCATGTAAGGGATGGCCGTTACTGCTTTATGATTTACCTGTAAGTTTAGGTCATCAGTGCTGTATGATTTACCTGTAAGTGTAGGTCATCAGTGCTGTATAATTTATCTAGAAAGTGTAAGTCATCAGTGTTGTATGATTTATCTAGAAAGTGTAGGTCATCAGTGTTGTATGAGTTACTTGTAAGTGTAGGTCATCACTGTTGTATGAGTTACCTGTAAATGTAGGTCGTCAGTGTTGTATGAGTTACCTGTAAGTGTAGGTCATCAGTGTTGTATGAGTTACTTGTAAGTGTAGGTCATCAGTGCTGTATGAGTTACCTGTAAGTGTAGGTTATCAGTGCTGTATAATTTACCTGTAAGTGTAGGTCATCAGTGCTCTATGATTTACCTGTAAGTGTAGGTTATCAGTGCAGTATAATTTACCTGTAAGTGTAGGTCATCAGTGCTCTATGATTTACCTGTAAGTGTAGGTTATCAGTGTTGTATAATTTACCTGTAAGTGTAGGTCATCAGTGTTGTATGAGTTACCTGTAAGTGTAGGTCATCAGTGCTGTATGATTTACCTGCAGTGTAGGTCGTCGTTGCTGTAGGATTTACCTGGGCATTTTGATATTTCACGATCATATGTTTCGATTTTGACACTCTTTCCTATCAATAATTCAAACATATCTCCCATTCACAAGCAAAGTGCAAGTAACGCTGTCACCATTGGCCCAATGCAATATTATATACAGAATTTCAAAACGATGGTCGGGCTGACAAACAAAAAAGTAACACGATGGGCTATGTGTGCTGTGCCCACCACGGGCATCTAAGCCAAGTTTGTTGTTGTTTTTGCGATATAAGCCTGCATATGTTATCGCTGAGCCACTGGAAAGCTTTCAAAGCCAATTTCAAAATATAATATTATCTATTAGGGATATGTAAGTGTAACAGTCAGTGGGCCTATTTATTAATTCAAAATGGTGTAACAATCAGTAGTTATTTAGTAATGATATAAATCTTTACCATATTTCTGATGTGTTAAGACATAACACCAACTTAATCTGGTTTGCATTGTAATGTTGTCAAGTAATTTGCTAACATATGTAGATTCTCAACCACTACTGTTTGTTTTGTTACGTATCTGCTTGTTTGTTAATTTCCCGTAAAATTTCTTTCCGAGAAACTTCAGCAATACAAGTTCTTTCTTGATTAAAACTAGTTTATTCTTTCTCATACAAATTTTGTAATACACTTAACAACTTTTATAACACACGCTATAAATCACAGTGATTCACAGACTTTACTTACGGTGCCTACTGTTCGCTTGACTTAATTATCTCTATTTTCAATCTATCTGCATATCTATCTATCGCTGGCTTTATTTGCCGGGCTTATATACTAAAAAAAAAAGGGCGCATGGCAAACACTCAGATATTCGCGGAGTTCCTTGATAAGTCATGCTCCTTCTAGAAACTCCAGCGTGCATGCTCCCAGCGTCGCGTGACTTCCGCTGTCATAACATTACTAAAAAGTTGTATCAAGAAAGAATAAACTAGTTTTAATTAAGAAAGGACTTGTATCACTGAAGTTCCTCAGAAAGAATTTATACCGGAAATTAACAAACGAACAGAGACGTAACAATACATTACGTCTCTATACAAAGCCTAGCCTTATCAATTTGAACTTTTGGCACTGTGGCTCGATATTCAAAATTCACAACCTATCATTTCCTCTATTATTCGTTTCTTGTTGTTATTAGAAAGGTTTTTCCGAATAGACTAATTCTTTAGACAATTGATGGCTTTGCGAACTCGAAACTTTTCATGAGATTTCGTGATACAAGATTCTTGATTTTTAAAGTAGGTTCTATGAGCCAAATGGTCAAAATTGTGATTATGGATTAAACTTCTAAAGATTATGTAACGATCTCAAATAATGTTTCATTCAGTCATGGCATGTTTAGAAAATTTTCTCATTTGTATAACTTCTCTTTTCATATGACATGTGTTTCTCATGATTGCTTATCAAATTATTTACAAAAATTATTTGTAAACATATATTTTTCTAAGTTATAATAACTATAAAGTCACATAAATGATTTTTATATTATCCTTATAATACATTTTGATTTTCTTATATTGCATCTTTGTTACATTAAGAATATCGATGAGCCTATTACTGAACGATAAAAATATTGGTAGAAAATAACACACGCTGAGAGAACCCTGTGTATGTCGGACAAGATACTGATATACACTCAACACTTTCTTATACTCACGCCATTGATAAGATAGAAAAAGGTGCCATACTGGGATATTGCTTTGATGTTTCATATATAGGTACAGTTAAGTGGTTTGTAAAAGTATTTACCTGTGTTATTTACTTTATTGATAAAATTCAGTAGGAATTTAAAAACTCATATTTTAACTTCCAGTGGATGGCCCATCGTTAACTTTGTGCTACTCCTACATGATCGAATAGTGGGAATTTGACTGTCACTCATATAATGCACTCACAGCCTAAGTGTGCGAAACACGTTCTTGAGGCAATGAATCATTTGATTCGCGGTCCACTGAATCGCGCCTAGCCTTTAACCATTAGGACATACTAAAATGATCAAATAGTCTTTATAAAAGCACACATATGTAAGTAATATTATTTATATATTATAGCTACGTTGAGAACCCGTGACATCACGAATGAAATGTATCACTTCCACTTACTGTTATTTTTCTGTGTGTGTTTATTTATATATATCTTATTGATTATGTAATCCAGTTATGATTTATAAATCTTAACTGACACAATTAGTTAGCCCCCCCCCCAGTGGCACAGCGGAATGTCTGCGGACTTACAACGCTAGAATCCGGGTTTCGATACTCGTGGTTGACAGAGCCCAGATAGCCCATTGTGTAGTTTTGTGCTCAATTACAAACAAACAAACACAATTAGTTGCTCTACGTTGATTTTAACACTAACATTGATAGAAATATATGGAACGAAAATAGCAGGAAATGCTAATTACGACAATTAAAACGATGAATTGGAGCTAAATATATATATATATATATATATACTCACGTTGACACTCGTTAGCTGTGGCTGCAGTAGCTCTTGCCCAAGGTAGATCGTTGTAAAAAGGGAGACATTCATCACAATCGCGACCTCTAGTGTTGTGTTCACAGCGACACGCCAGACTCTGTTCTTCAACCCTTTCTCCTGTGACGATACACCCACTAGCATGACCGTTACACTTACACCTAGAAATAACAAAAATATTCTTTATAAAAGCTTAGATTATCCTTATTAAAAAATACCGTTACATTATGGTGCCTCAATACGATATAAAAATCACGCAGTTCTATTACGATTTAGGCAAATCGGTTGTAAAGTGACATAAACTCAGATTTTCCTCGTTCTTAACTATTTTTGATTATTAAATTACACAAAAGAAGAATACATTGTTTCCAATAGACTAAATATAACTCTCATTGTAAAAATATATATCACGGAGTTTTCGAATAATTTCTCACTGTTTTCTTTATAATATTAATTACTGTTAATTACAATTTATAAACAATTTACAGTCAACAATAGTCTGGACTATATAAAAAGACAGTCAACATAAAAACACAGACAGTAATAGTCTGTACTATATAAAAACACAGTCAACAATAGTTTGTACTATATAAAGACACAGTCAACAACAGTCTGGACTACATAAAAACACAGTCAACAACAGTCTGGACTATATAAAAAGACAGTCAACATAAAAACACAGTCAGTAATAGTCTGTACTATATAAAAACACAGTCAACAATAGTTTGTACTATATAAAAACACAGTCAACAACAGTCTGGACTACATAAAAACACAGTAAACAACAGTCTGGACTAACCACCTAGGAATATCGGGCCGATTGAGTTTGTTTTACTGAACTGCTTCTAAGCCATTATACTGTACTTAATAATAATTATCGAACAGCTTTCAAGTAACCTTACGCAAGTAAAAAAGTCACACACAACTCTTTCATAAAAATAAGTAAATTAATGCTGATAACAAATAGGTCAGCTAGTCTAGGCATTCGTTAAGCTCTAAGTATATTATTCACAATACCTACCTTCCTCCTACCGCAAAGTCAGTTATGGCGTAATAATAAGATTTCAGAACATTGGGATCACCAAATATCTCATCACCAAATGTATTCATCCGATTCAAAGAAATACGAATGTCTGTAGCTGTAACCCATTCCTACAACCAGATAAACAAAAAAGGAAAAGAATTAACACCACAATCTAAAATATTTAAACCATCATTTGAAAAAAAAAGTCTGCGTGTGTGTGTGTGTGTCAGCTTATAACTGGCAAATCGCTGGACCGATTGTCACCAAACTTGACATGTACCCTTAAGCACCCCCCCCCCCCGGAGAGTGACAGAGGGGAGGTAGGTTCGGATATGACACCTCTATGTCACCCCGGATAACCCCTGTGTCTTCCTCCATGTACGTCAGTCAATAATATAATAATGGATGAAAATAAATGGATCAAGAAACTTAGGCTAACATATCCTAGCTAGAGAATGTCTATGTCACCCCGGATAACCTCTATGTCTTCCCCATGTACGTCAGCCAGTAATATAATAATGGATGAAAATAAATGGATCAAGAATCTTAGGCTAACATATCTTAGCTAGAGAATGTCTATGTCACCTCGGATCACCTCTATGTCTTCCCCCATGTACGTCAGTCAGTAATATAATAATGGATGAAAATAAATGGATCAAGAAACTTAGGCTAACCTATCCTAGCTAGAGAATGTCTATGTCACCCCGGATAACCCCTATGTCTTCCCCCATGTACGTCAGTCAGTAATATAATAATGGATGAAAATAAATGAAACTTTATCCTAAACCACTTACAACTGGATGTAACCACTTTATCCTAAACCACTTGCAACTGGATGTAACCACTTTATCCTAAACCACTTACAACTGGATGTAACCACTTTATCCTAAACCACTTACAACTGGATGTAACCACTTTATCCTAAACCACTTACAACTGATTGTAGTCACTTTATCCTAAACCACTTACAACTGGATGTAACCACTTTATCCTAAACCACTTACAACTGGATGTAGTCACTTTATCCTAAACCACTTACAACTGGATGTAGTCACTTTATCCTAAACCACTTACAACTGGATGTAGTCACTTTATCCTAAACCACTTACAACTGGATGTAACCACTTTATCCTAAACCACTTACAACTGGATGTAGTCATATTATCCTAAACCACTTACAACTGGATGTAGTCACTTTATCCTAAACCACTTACAACTGGATATAACCACTTTATCCTAACCACTTACAATGCTAAAACACAATGTTTACTAAACAATCCCTCACTTATATTACTTAATCAATATAGTCGTCGAATACTACCCCCAAAACCTGAGATTTTGTAAGTAATAGTTATCATAATTTATATTATGTTATTATATCTTAGTTTTCAATTATTTGAAGAGTTATTAAAATATCTTATAATTTATTATACTTCCATGCTAGTTTGCATTCCATGTTCTTTAACTAAATGCACAAAAAACGCCCCAATCGTACTGAATATTAACAATTATGTGTTTTTGCAATGTTTTTAAAGATTAAAATAAGAGAATTAAAACTCCATTCATTTAAAACAGAAGAAAAGGAATTTCAAACGTTACTTCAAAGGCAATTATCGAAACCTTTAGTTTCCTTATAGTTTAATTAAATCTTATTGACTCTAGTGTTTGAAATATTTGTTCAATATTTATTTTAATTATAATGAAGTTTACTTTATATTGTTCTTTTCTGTGTGCATTTAGGATTTAGTTGGTCAAACCTCGTGAGATACTATTGGGATTACGGCCGAAAATATTTTTAGTAGCAATGGTATCCAACTGATGATTCTTTGCAATCTAAGCATTGTAGGTTTTAAGTGCTAATTTTTGGAATAATTAATTATTTCAATATCAGCAACAAATCTTACTAAAACATGTGTTTTAAACCAAATACCTGTTTTACTTAAAATGACAATGACTAGCCACGTCTATCAAGTAGATCACTAATTTGAAAGTTCACACCGTACACTATGTGATAACACCTGCATCAATCACCTGTAAAGCTGGACTGTTTTCAAAGTTGTATGCGCTAGGCCTTCCTTCCAAAGTGCTGAACGCCACATTTCCACCTGTGAGGGGTGAAATGTCACTGAATTCGGATGTACACAAAGCCCTCATCTCCTCGTCGTTGCTGACATACAAACTGTCGGGTAGTCCGTAAGTGGCCCTACAGGTGGCGCTATAATATTGGTAAGGAATCCAGGGTTCGTCTTCACTTGTTCGTTTGTAAATGACAAAACTCTCGGGGCGACTCGTGTGAAATTTTAGACGAACATACGTAATTTCAAAAGCCTTACCTACAAATTCAGAGAAACAAATTAATATTTATTAACTTTTTAACTAAATCAGTTTAAAATGTGTCACATTCAAGACAAAGCATTTTCTAGAAAGGAAAAAAACAACAACAACCAACCTTTAATATGTTATTTATGGATTGATTATCTTAATCAACTACAAACAATATTTACACTCATAACAAATGGACAACGAAGGACTATTTGGTCCTTCGAGGTTGTCTATGCACACCCATTAATATTTACTTTGATAAGTAAGTCACTGAAAGAAACAATATATAACATTGTTGAACAAGTAAAAGTTTGGAATGGTCTATTCTTTCATTGAAGATGTGTTTGTGAGCCAGACTAGTTTCGGAGAATTCCACTCCTCATCACGTGACCCTGGACACGACTACCAAATGAAACTTCAGCTCAAACCAAGCCTTTATAGT
>NW_013665852.1:231181-233455 GCF_000517525.1 Limulus polyphemus | reverse complement strand
GAGGGCGCCTGGCAAACACTCGGACATTCGCGTGGTTCCTCGATAATTCATGATCCTTCGAGAAACTCCAGCGCGCGTGAGTTCCGCTGTCGTAACAGTTTTATCGTATCCGGGCTGAAGAGCTTTGATATTGACTAAGAACCTAGTTGGCACTGGATATAACAGATAATGTTATTGATATAATATCATACACTTTTCTTTGCTTTCACTCATCAGAAGTTCTTAATAATAACACAAGCAATGATGATTATCGTTACGGCACTACTAACTGCGATTCATTGGGGCTCGAAAATAATCCCAAGAATTCATATTCTGCATGTCATTAAAATCGCTTTACGATTGGCATAAATATTGCCACTGCGGTTTATATTTTTACTAATTTATTCTGTTTCTCTCTATTTTCCTTTAAGATATCAATGTGCAGTTTCCTTTGTAACATACATTTTTACAAGTCTTGGTTCACAACTACTATTTTATTTAAACAACAGCTGTGAGGACTGTAAAGTTGTTTTTGAGGATCGTTTTTAGTTCAAATACGGCATCAGCACACAATTGGTGGGCTAGGCAGTCAGCTACAAGCAGTGGCAGCAAGCACATCCCCCTCCCCCCTACACAATGACTCTAGTAGTCCGCTAATCTGCCTAATTAGCTGGGAAGGCCTATGCAAATATGCCTTGAGGGCGTATAATGTACTAATATAAAATGTTTTTAAGCAGTAAAGCTCCTAAGTTTTTTGTTTTTTAATTTTATAAGCATTAGATTTTGTGACGTATAACTTTTAGGTTGCTTTTATGTGATTTGGCGATGTCAAATGGGGAAGAAGGAGAAGTGGTGAAAATGTTTGTTTTTTAGCGCAAAGCTAAACAAAAAGACTGCACTCTGTTCATCACGGAGTTTCAAACCCTGGATTTTAGCGCTGTAAGTCCGTAGACTTACTTCTGATCCACTGGAGGAACGGATGAAAACACATAGTAAAGTTTTGATTTGATAATAAAACATGTCTCTCACTGGACTGTTATTAGGTGTATTAAAAATTGTCCAAACATTATTGTTACGTAACAAAGAATTAGCCCGCACAGAATTTCTTGGTTTAACTTTTTATTCGGAGAATAAGTTCAGTGTCAATCCAGTAGCACTGCTTTGAAATGCCACAAGTGGTTTAGGTTTAGCCTCTTTTATTGTGTCACATCAATCGACTAAATTATTCCGTCAAACGGTAAATCATAACTTCTGGCAAACCGCAAGAATACACAAATAACTGATTCAGTCTTTCCATTTATTTGCAGAATACTATATGCTTTTTCATAACAATTAATAATAAATATTTTTAAGTGAAAAGAGACTCCAGGACCTTTGGCTAACTAGACCAATACTCGACCGCTGAACTACAGAAGGATACAAGTCATTTATTCGTTCCGTGGTGTAGGAGTTCAGATTTTTTAAGTAATCCATGGGTGCTCAGAAATTAAGTGATCTGTCTTCACCTGCTCATTGTTTGTAGGGGTTGTAGAATTCTTACATCGGAGAATAATAATAAAAAACAAAAACACTTGGAGTGAAGAAAGCTGAAAAGGTCTAAACCAACCATCATGCAATTCTCGTTCCGACTCTAAGTAGACTCTCATCTTATGTTTTAAGAACTTGTTTGTTTGTTTGTTTTGAATTTCGCGCAAAGCTACACGAGGGCTATCTGCACTAGCCTCCATAATTTAGCAGTGAAAGACTAAAGGGAAGGCAGCTAGTCATCACCACCCAACGCCAACTCGTGGGCTATACTTTTACCAACGAATAGTGGGATTGACCGTTTCATTATAACGCCCCCATGGCTAAAAGGGCGAGCATGTTTGATGGGATGGGGATTCGAACCCGCGATCCTCAGATTACAAGTCAAACGCCCTAACTGCCTGGTTTAAGAACTTAACTGCGCGAGAAAAGTTTACAATTTGAGTAAAATATAATAAAACCTTCCACTATGGGTAAGATCACCATATTATCTTGTGTTCTCATAGTCAGGCATTAACTAATTATAGCTCTGGTCCCGGAGTTTCTTTTCGCATATTAGCTTTTTCAATTTATATTATTTGTTATTAATTATTACGATAATATAATATTACTATTTTATTACTTGCTTTTCATAGTAATGGAAATAGGGGTACACATGAGTACATGCCGTGTACCTAGTTCTCAGTTTGCATTTTTCCCCATTGGTTAAGTTTAGTACCACTGAAGATCTTTATTAACCCTATCATCACGGGTCAAAGACCATGTCATCGT
>NW_013665852.1:225474-231171 GCF_000517525.1 Limulus polyphemus | reverse complement strand
TGGTTCAAATTAGATGTGTGTGATGTCCAATTACAAAGTCTATAGTTTTTACGAATTAAGAACTCAAATTGCCGATATTCACAACATAGAATATAAAATACGAACCTCCTATCTTTTCTATTTGCTTTTTTATACCTAGCACCCATTTCTCCTAGTTTCTAGCCTCCCAGTGGCACAGCGGTATGTCTGCGGACTTACAACGCTAGAATCCGGGTTACGATACCCGTGGTGGGCAGAGCACAGATAGCCCATTGCGTAGCTTTGTGCTTAACTTCAAACAAACAAACAAACCTAGTTTATAAAACCCATTTCCTTTCCTGGGCCTTTTTAACAACAAAACTAGCTGTTCAGAGCCTTACATTTGTTCTTTTATTATTTATTTAATTACGCAATATCTTGTTCCAAGTACTAGCTCAACAGAAATTCGTCACGTGAAATTATTTCCTACTTACAATTACTACTAGGAAAAGGTGGTGTTTATTCAGCCTTAAAAGCAGCTGTTTGGCAAGTACATTATAATTGGTCATGTATACATGAATCATATCCGTTTCCTTGCAGGGTCTTATACTCGGAATTGTTACTATAATACACCAGAGCTTTAAAACAAAAGAAGAAGAAAAATTATTGTTGATAAGAATAAATAATTTGCATCGTTCTACTTGAAAAATACAATTTCAGGTTTTGGAATTGAACGAACTAAAATATATAACAAAATAAAAGTAGAATTCGCTATCTTTAAGTTACAGGATGTTATGGTGTGTATACGTTACTGTTAAAGATAAGTAGGGTTTTTTTTCTGTTTTTTTTTTTTTAAGGTCGTGTTAACGGATGTTGAGTGAAGTGATCCATTAATGTGTCTTTGAAGTCGTGCTAAACAGGATCTGAAAATTATATTCTACCAGCACCTTTGTGTGACACTGGCTATCTACAGAAAGTCATCCACTATCTCGATACTTTTTCTAAAACACTTGAAAAATACTCAAGGCTATCAGCGAAGTAATTGCCGTGATGAATTAAACGTTTTGCTAGTCCCAACTTATGGTTCAAGCAACCATTGACGTTTGTTTCTACCGGCATAGATCACTTCGTGTTATTACGTCATAATCGTTTGAGAGAAGTTTCAGTCTCGAATCGCAATCCCTCAACTACTTATTTTGCACATTGGATAACCGAGCTACTGTTGAGTTGTCATTAGCAGCCAACTGTAAAATGGGAGCCATTCTAGCTATACCCATTGCATTTTTTGCTTATCACTTGTTGACAACAGAGGACCTACCACCCCTGTACGGAGTCTACAGCTTACCAGATAGATACTTCTGGTTGAAGAAGGCAGTAGCTCTTCTCTACCTAAAAATGAGGAGATGTGTATATAGAAGGAGATTTGACCTGTACGACATGAGTGATTTGATGGACCTTGTAAAGACTGGATATATACCACCAGCAGAAGAGAAAATTTTGGAGGCACCACGACCAACACACCAGTTAACTACAACCTCGGATGAACTCTTTTTCTATGGAGTGAAGTCCACAGGAGAATGTCTGGTTGTAAAAATATCTAGATTACAACATAAGATAGCAGAAGTTATGGTGTTACTACGGACAAGTAAAGGTAACCATTACAGCTACCCAGAAGGGCCAGTATGTCAGGTCTTCACTGGAGATAGTGATGGCTTCAGTGGAGGAGGACTGAAAATAAAATGCATGAGTGCCATGAGAAAATGGAGGATTTCTTTTAATGGCCTTTTAAGAGAGACCTGTCAAAAGTCAGAAAAATCTAGATTGGTTCATGTAAAAATCAGTTTCATTTGGTCAGCAATATCCACTGTTCAAGATATGACCAGTGACATTAACCAGAGTCATTTAGCTGAGGCATTATCAAAAGAGTCATGGTGTAAGAATCTACCAGATATCAATAAATTAGAGAAAGCCCTAAATATGTATGAACAAGGAGGACAGCTGTTAGGCACTGTTACCATTGAAGGTTTAGAAGAAGAATATATCTTATGGGGTACACGAAGACGATGTTTAAGCGAATTTGTTGAATTTCATCGTAGTGCTGACTTCTTTGCTTTCACCAAAAATGGCAATATTTTTCATATTGGTGCTGTATCATTACCAGGAATTGTAACAAACCTTGTTTATGGACACTACATCCACTCGAATGGCATGATGTATACCACTGAGTCCTGTGACTTCATGCTTCCCCAAATGGGAGAAAATAAAAAAATACCTTCTTCCGCGAGATTTATTTTTATAGCGGGTGGAAAGACCTTTGAGTGTCTTGTGAATATGAAAGAACATTTGTGTAATTTTATCAGTGGCCACGTAGAGCAACACTTCAAATATTCCTCTGTTATTCTGAATGGAGATGTTGGTTGTGGGATTTGTGTATTTGCATATAAAACTTCCAAATATCCTGTGGTAGCTGTTCCTACTTCAATAAATATATTTCACAAAGATGAGTCAGAGAAGCTGAACTCACTAGTGGTAGACTTTGATCATCCTGATTGTCAAATGATAGATCTTGCTGGAGGAAAAGGTTCCTCTCTGGGTAAGTTAACTGCAATTTCTCATCAATTGCATTCTTTTCATGTCCCAAAAGGGGTTGTTATCACCACTTCAGCGTATAATGAATTTATAAGAAAGGGATGGTTACATGAAACAATGACTTCTTTACAGGAGGTGGCTTGGGGCCATGTTGAAGGTAATTTAAAGGATATTTGTGAACAGGTTGTGACAGCTGTCAGTAAAACCAGAATCCCCAAAGAAGTATCTGAAACAATACAGAATAAAATGCAGATGATCTTTGGAAGTGAGTTTCACAATCTTAGGTTTGCTGTGAGATCTTCAGCAATACGAGAGGATTCAGATGATATGTCAGCAGCTGGGCAGAATGAAACTTTTTTAGGAGTGAAAGGACTCCAAAATATTTTTGAAACTGTATCAAAATGCTGGGCCTCTCAGTTTTCATTTGTTGCTATCGAGTATAAACGATGTAACGGTCAATTGTTAAACTCTCCCATGGCAGTAGTCATCCAGGAAATGGTTCCTGCTGATGTTGCAGGGGTCATGTTTACTTGTGATCCAGTAACTGCTAACCCAGCTGTTATCACGATCACAGCTAACTATGGACTTGGAGAAACAGTTGTCTCTGCTGCAGTTGAACCAGACACTATCTTGTTGGATCGTGACTATACCAACAAGCTAACATACCAGTCTGTCAGTATCGGTAAGAAGAATATATGTGCTAAAGTAAACTCTGATGGTGAGATACAGCAGACAGCACCAACCAATGATCCTTCTCAACCTTGTTTGTCTGAGTCTCTAGCTTTAGCAATAGGGCAGACTGGTATCTTGATTGAGGAATATTTTGGTAGTCTCAGAGACATAGAATGGGCAGTAGTGAAAGAATTCATCTACATTCTTCAGGCTAGACCTGTGACATCAGCTGATGCAGAGACAGAATTTGAGATTATTCACCAATTTGATACACCTTTACATAGCGAAAATGAATTTCTCTGCAAAGTTAATTTTGGTGAGGTTATGCCAGGTGCTACTACCCCTCTGGGGCTCATAATGAATTATAACGTATTTGAGACAGTGGGTAAAAAGATATTTTTGGAACTTGGATTTCCATCTGAAAGATTTTCCCCTTACTCTTCCATGAACTTTTCCTGCAAGTTCAACCATGTATTTCACAACATGGTGAATGACCCATTTCTAGGTGGAGAAGGCAAGCTAAGTGCTGGTTATGAGATTGCCTTCTATGGGCGACATTTGAGAGATAAAGAATTAGCTGATCGAATTAAAGATCGATACATTATCATGGACATGTCTTTACCTGTCAAGTTAAAGCAACTTTCGTTCATGATCAAGAGTTTTTTACAAGCAAGCAAAAATCTTAAACAGGCACAGAAGACGTATGCAAATTATTTTATTCCATTAAACTGTGAAGAATCTGATACAATGTACAAAATTATTAGTAAAAATTTTGTTTATCTCCCATCAACCCCACTTGCTTGCCATGGTAGTTGTAGTATATCGTCCTTGCTGTGGAACTCAATGCTCTTAAACTTGTTGGCATCAGCAGAAAAGGAGTGGAATGCTAAAGTGTTTTCAGACTTTGGATACCTTTTATCAACTTGCACAAATGTTGAAAGTGCTGATGTTCCTGATTCTCTAGAGAAACTTGCTCTAGAAATTAGCAAAGAAATTGACAAGGAAGAGTTTAAAAATATGACAACAGAGTATGCAACAAGATTTCTAAAGGTCAGCCAGTCTTCAGCTGGACAGTCTTTCAGAAAATTTTTACATAAACATGGCCACAGAGGAGCAAAGGAGTTTGATGTTGGCTCTGTTCTTTGGGGAGTGAATCCAAGACCTGTTGTAAAAACTCTTCAGAGTCTTGTAGGATCAGTCTCTTATAATGTTAAAGAGAAAGTGGAAGTCACTGTAGAAGAAGCAATATCAAATCTTCAAGTTTCATTGTCTTGGTGGCAAAAGTTGTTGTTAAGGTTTCTATTACCACGAGTGAGAAAAGGAGTTCAACAGAGAGAATCATCTAAATCCCTTCTTATGAAGATGTATAACATCATACGTTGTGCATACTGTTATTTGTCAATACTGATGGTGAAAGAAGGGCGACTACCTGATGCAAGTCTGCTGTTCTTTTTGACTCATGAAGAAATTGGAGAATTGCTTCAGACAAGATCATCACGATTAATTACAAAAGCAGTTCGTCGAAAAAGGGTCCATCCACAGTTAGATGCTCTCTGTTTCCCTGAAATAAGTCGGGGAATAACAAAACCTGTGAATCAAACAAGCAGACAGGAACAAAATTCTTCCAGTGCTTACTTGTCAGGTACACCAGCCAGCAAAGGAATTGCTCGAGGACCAATTAGAATAGTGACTTCTTTAGAGCAAGCTGAAGAAATCCAAGCAGGAGATATTTTAGTAACCTACAGTACTGATATTGGATGGAGTCCATATTTTCCCTTATTGTCTGGAATTGCTACTGAGTTAGGAGGTTTGATTTCACATGGTGTTGTTGTTGCTCGAGAATATGGCATACCTTGTGTGGTGGGGCTTCATGGAGCTACAAGTTATTTCAAATCTGGGGAGATGGCTCAACTTGATGGAAATGTGGGAAGATTACAAATAATTATTAGTTAACCCCACTATCTTGAAACTAATCTTTCACTTAGTTACTTTAACATTTTTGGTAACAGCAGGAATTGAACTAAATTGCTAACATAGCCTTGTAAAAGCTAATTAAAAACTTTTGTAATTGTGAATCATTAAGAATTTAATATCAACCATGTTGACTCAAAAAAAATAATTTATTTCTGTATTTACTAAACTCAATTGTGAGTTAAAATGCAATAAAAAATGAAGAAACTTACAAATTAAATAAAGATATTTTTGTAGAATAATTTGTATTGAATATAAATTTTTTATCTTGTTGTGTGTAATGTTGTAAGTACATTGTTATTTTTAGTTCAAATGAAGTGTAAAAGTGATTTTTGTTAAAGGAATCACTACATGTTGATCAATTTTTAACAGTTTATATGATGTAGCAATGATTTTGTAAAAATATACTTACAGTGTGTTTATTGTTGGTTTTTAGTCATCTTTGTCAATTATAACGTTCTAAGAAAGTTAGTTGATTTTTTTTTACTTACATATATAAAGTTAATT
>NW_013665852.1:222267-224994 GCF_000517525.1 Limulus polyphemus | reverse complement strand
GTTCTGTGTATTCATCCTTACCTTGTTTCTGTACTTTTTGGCTTTGCCATCCTTACATCATACTTAATTTTGCTAAATTGTTGTTCTTTACTTGTTTTTCCTCTTTTTTCTTTTTTTTTATACAATTTCATTTAAGTAGGGTGGTAAGTTAACATATATTTTATTTTTATAATTAATGGTAATATACATTGTTAATATCATATCAGTTTTGTCAGTTTCTGGACAACTGTAGAACAGAGACAGTGGAAGTACTGAACAATTATACAATACAGACAATAGAGGTTCTCAGCAATTATATAACACAAACAGTAGAGGTTCTGAACAATGATATAATTCAGACAGTATAGATTCTGGATAATTGTAGAATAGAGATAGTGGAGGCACTGAACAATTATATAATATAGACAGTAGAGGTTCTGAACAATTATATAATACAGACAGTAGAGGTTCTGAACAATTATATAATACAGACAGTAGAGGTTCTGAACAATTATATAATACAAACAGTGAAGCTTCAGAACAATTATATAATACAAACAGTAGAGATTTGAAACAATTACATAATACAGGCACTGGAAATTCTGAACAATTATATAATACAATCAGTAGAGGTTCTGAACAATTATATAATACAGACACTATAGATTCTGGACAATTGTAGAGTAGTGACAATGGAGATTCTGAACAATTATATAATACAGACAGTAGAGATTCTAAACAATTGTACAATAGAGGCAGTGAAAATTCTGAACAATTATATAATACAAACAGATGAGATTCTGAACAATTGTTGAATAGAGACAGTGGAGATTCTGGAGAATTGTGAAATATATACAGTAAAGATTCTGAGCTATTGTAGAATATGGATAGTAGAGATTTCTAACAATTATATAATACAAATAGCAGAGATTTTGGACAATTGTAGAATAGAGACAGTAGAGGTTGTGAACAATTACATAATACAAACAGTGGAGATTCTAAACAATTACATAATACAAACAGTAGAGGTTCTAAACAATTATATAATACAAACAGTAGATGTTCTGAACAGTTATATAATACAAACAGTAATGATTCTGGACAATTGTAGAATAGAGACAGTGACAATTCTGAACAATTATATTACACAAACAGTAGAGATTTTGGACAATTGTATAATAGAGACAGTGGAGGTACTTAACAATTATATAATACAAACAGTAGAGATTCTGGACAATTGTAGAATAGAGACGGTGGAGATTCTGAACAATTATATAATACAGACAGTAAAGGTTCTGAACAATTATATAATAAAAAACAGTAGAGGCTCTGAACAATTATATAATACAAACAGTAGAGATTCTGGACATTAGTAGAATAGAAACAGTGGACTTTCTGAACAGTTATATAATACAGACAGTAGAGGTTCTGAACAGTTATATACTACAAACAGTGAAGCTTCAGAACAATTATATAATACAAACAGTAGAGGTTCTGGACATTTGTAGAATAGAGACAGTGGAGATTCTGTACAATTATATAATACAGACAGTAGCAGTTCTGAACACTTATATAATACATACAGTAGAGGTTCTGAACAATTATATAATACAAACAGTAGATGTTCTGAACAATTATATAATACAAACAGTAGAGGTTTTGAACAATTGTAGAATAGAGACAGTGGAGATTCTGGACAATTATATTATACAGACAGTAGAGGATCTGAACAATTATAATATACAAACAGCAGAGGTTCTGAACAATGATATAATGCAAACAGTAAAGATTCAGGACAATTGTAGAATACAGACAGTGGAGATTCTGAGCAATTATATAATACAGACAGTATAGATACTGGACAATTGTAGAAGAGAGACAGTGGAGGAACTGAACAAGTATATAATACAAACAGTAGAGGTTCTGAACAATTGTTGAATGGAGATTCTGTACAATTTTATAATACAAACAGTAGAAATTTTGGACAGTTGTAGAGTAGAGACAGTGGAGTATATAATAAAACTAGTAGAGATTCTGGACAATTGGAGAATAGAGACAGTGGAGATTCTGAACAATTTTATAGTATAAACAGTAGATATTCTGGACAATTGTACAATGGAAATTCTGTACAATTATATAATACAGACAGAAGAGGTTCTGAACAATTATATAATACCAACAGTAGAGGTTCTAAACAATTATATAATACAAACAGTAGATGTTCTGAACAATTATATAAAACAGACAGTTGAGGATCTGAACAATTATATTATACAGACAGCATAGGTTCTGAACAATGATATAATGCAAACAGTAGAGATTCAGGGCAATTGTAGAATACAGACAGTGGAGATTCTGAACAATTATATAATATACAAACAGTAGCTATTCTGGACAATTGTAGAGTAAAGACAGTAGACATTCTAACCAATTATATAATATACACAGTAACGATTCTGTAAAATTGTAGAATAAAGACAGTAAAGATTCGGAACAATTGTATAATACAGACAGAAGAGATTCTAAACAATTATATTATACAAACAGTAAAGGTTCTGAACACTTATGTAATACAAACAGTAGAGATTCTAAACAATTGTAGAATAGAGGCAGTGAAGATTCTGAACAGTTATATACCAAAACCCTTATTGCACGAAGAATAATAAATGTTTTTAAAATTGAAGATACTGCCAGAGTGATTTTTATTATATAGAAAATAGTAATCTCCGTGTATCATAATATTGTTAC
>NW_013665852.1:218639-221283 GCF_000517525.1 Limulus polyphemus | reverse complement strand
CGAAGGTTCGAGAGAAGTCGCGTGACACTAGTCACGTGACCTCGCTGACGCAACAGTAAGGTTGTACCTACGTATATAGACATAGTTCTCTGGGCTGTCATGTGGATTTATATTCTAAAGGTAAACACTGTTTATCTATATCATACTTACATTGTCGACATAAGATTACTTACAGTAAGGTTTTAACGATCTCGGATTTCAATCATTGTCATGGTTAGTAACAGCCTATACGATCACTAAGTCTGATTATTAATTAGTTACTGATATTGTGTCTTTTGTGTCTTAATGCTTTGATGACTTTATGCCTTACTGGTCAAAAACTGTATTTGCTTCCTGATTGTAAATAAGCTCTAACCACATTATATAGCACTACAACAAACTCATAACCAAAACTAGAACAAAAACAAAACTAAGGCTAAATGGCATTGCCGTCTTAAAAGATAAACAAAATTTTAATACAAACATTTATTCTAAAAAAAACAAACTATAATACAGATCTTAAAATAAGTTTCTTATCAGTTTTAAAAAATGTCCTTAATTTGTTGTTTTACACTAAGAATAAAGACAACCACTTTTTACAGTTAGATCCTTTTGCCCAAACAGATATTATTTAAGATTTACAGTAGTGACATCATGGACATAATTTATCAAAATTTACCAGTATTTCAAAACCATACATTTAGAAATTCTTTGATCTCCTTCCTTTAATTGCCAGTGACCAATTCTTGTCTATGTTTCAAACACTTCACGCAAGCTGCACCACGGCTGAGGTAGCTGCATGGTCCAAACACAAACTTTGTTGTGGCAATTGGTTTTACATAAGAATTACTGAGAGGTAAATAATTAAGCCGAAAAACAACATATCCCCGTTTTTCAAAAAGTGGGAAGGGGGCGAGTTGTTACATCAAAAGTTGGGTAGGACATGTCCTCCACGCAAATTATGACTTTGGTTCTGCATATTCATTGTTAAGGGAGGTCGTAGTGATGTATTTTTCTTCCTTCGTCGATATTACGTTGGTTTTTACTATGTTGGAGTGGTATGATTCGTAGTCAAGATATATACCATATGTATGGATTTCCTGTAAATTATTTTGTTCTGGGAGTTATGAGTCTTAGTAACTCCAACATCAAGGAATGGGAATTTGGGAATTGTTAGTTAACGTTAACTTCTGATCAGAGCAAAATAGCTACTTAGATCAAAAATGAATGTTAACCTGATAATGAATATAGCTGATTAAATATGCTATTCTTAAATATAAAAATTCGAATGCACTGTTTCATCAGTTGGGTACTCTAACTGTCAAAGATATTTTCGACTGTTATACCAGGAAGATATCACGGGGGTTTGGCTAGCTTAGAAGATTTAGGTTAGCCATAAATACATATATTAAGGCCCACCAGTGGCACAGCGGTATGTCTGTGGACTTATAACGCTAGAATCCGGGTTTCGATACCCGTGGTGGGCAGAGCACAGATAGCCCATTGTGTAGCTTTGTGCTTAATTACAAAAAAACAAATAAACATATATTAAGCTAACAATGCAAAAGTCTCTATAATAATAATAAATCAAATTTAAAATATAATGACTTTCGATATATTAAATGATATATTTAATGAAAATAGCAATAAATAAATAATATAACATATTGGCCCTAACTACCTCCCCGGAGGATGTTGCAAAAGGGGTGCTAATTATAGTATTTGTGCGGTTTTGGATTCTATTTTTTACATGTGATTTGTTGATTTAAATGCTAACAAGTGTGTGTACATGCGTGTTTGTTTTTCTTCTTTTTTTTTCAAATCAAAATTACGCTAATAAAAGTAGATTATATGTTGGGTTACTATTGCTGTCACACAAAGTAAGCTGTATAAAAATACCGATGGGGCGTAAATTAGGGCCAATTGGGTAGTATACTTATGGAATACAGAAACACTAGATGCTGGCTTGAACTACTGTCATAGAAGTAATTTGTTTAAACCATAAGTGGCATTCCTACCTATGTAAAAACACACACACACAATATGTTTTGTAAGACCATCCACCTATAGATTGTTTGTTTGTTATGGATTTCGCGCAAAGCTACACGAGGGCTATCTGCGCTAACCGGCCCTAATTTAGCAGTGTAAGACAAGAGGGAAGGCAGCTAGTCATCACCACTCACCGCCAACACTTGGGCTACTCTTTTACCAACAAATAGTGGGATTGACCGTCACTTTACAACGCCCCCATGGCTGAAAGGGCGAGCATGTTTGGTGTGACGGGGATTCGAACCCGCGACCCACAGATTGCGAGTCGAGCACCCTAACCATCTGGCCATGCCGGGCCCCCACCTATAGAGCCTTAGTAACACAATTCATCTAGTAACACCATCTGCCTTTGTAAAAAGTATTGTTGCGTCAGCGAGGTCACGTGACTAGTATCACGCCACGTCCTTCTCGAACCTTCGTGAATTATCGGGAGACTACTAGATTGGGGGTAGTCTGGTATATATAAGACAGTCACAACGTGACGGAACAATGAGTAATTGAACTGCAGTCAGAGAGTGTGTAATTGAACTGAGTATTGTTGAAGTCGAGCACGTGAGACGTTCGTTGAGAATTATAGCGTTGAATTAAGTGTATCGCAAAGTTATATTCAGAAAGA
>NW_013665852.1:216372-218424 GCF_000517525.1 Limulus polyphemus | reverse complement strand
GGGGAACTATAAAGTAACTTGTCAACATGTGTAAAATGAAATATTTTGTCAAGAACTCATTTACTGTTATTCACAATAAAAATCATAGTTATATGGGTATAGGAATAGCATAATAATATATTTAATCCATAAAGCCAAACTAGCATACAACTAATGCCCCCCACTGCACAGCGGTATGTATACAGACTTTCAACGCTAGAAACCGGGTTTCGATACCCGTGGTGGGCAGAGCACAGATAGCCCATTGTGTAGGTTTGTGCTTAATTCCAAACAAACATAAAACTAATATTTTTGTTAAATTATTGCACAATATTTAGAGACGTTACCACGAAAAATCTGTCCTATGCAAATGAGGTAAAGAACTATTGAGTAATTGATCATTTTATGAACTATGGTAATATTGTCCTTATCTAGTATCATCCGCCTGTAGTAACATTATCCTATGAATTATTCTGTCAAGAATTAATTTATTGTTATATATAATACATAAAAATAATAGTTTTACTCATAAAATATAGACATTGATGACATGTTGAGACACATGGATCTATATCACCCTCTGGTGGTTTGCTCGCAAACTACCTGCACTCTCATCATACCAACATGTTTTCTGACACTACTTCGTGACCTAGTAACACGCTCTCTGTTGTGTAACACTCAAACTATGATGTCACGCCTAGCAACGCACTTTCTAGTAGCAGACAACTTCCATTATCAAGTGTCATGGCGGCCTAACAATGCACCCTCTGGTTCCACTTCATGGAATTATGACCTTATCGAATCTATCCCCCTCCTTCTTTGAGGCAGCCAATCAGCATGAGGCGGTACCCTTTTGGCGGTGAACAATCCCCGTAACTACTTATGTGGCGATATTACAAATGTACTTTTTATAGCAACTGTTATTTTACCTTCGAATTCTTCCATGTAGAGGTTATTGAGTACTGGTGATAAAGGTAAGACTCTGGTTAGGCCTTTTTTGTCGTTGATACTATTTATCTTCATGGAAGAAGAGGGTTTTGTTGATTCATAGAGTTGAGAGCTCTATTATCATGAAGATTGTCAGTTGGTTGCAACAAATATATTTTAGTAAGTTATAAATGGGTACGTTACCTAGAAGTAACAATGTTTATCTGAGAAACCAAGAAAAGCATTTCATGGTTTATTTAGACTGTTACTTAGAAGTATGAGTATTCAACTGCAGAAATGAAGTATTTGTATGTGTATTAAACCAACAAAGATAGAGTTGTTACCCGTGCCTTACAATGTACAGTAAAAGACTGAACAAACATGCAACCTCTCGCACCTGTCGTTTGGTTTGGCTTCTAGTTGTTGTTGTGTAGAAAAATACAATTGTAAGATAGTACTATCACCAAGTTCGTTCATACATAATTCTACCTCTGAGGTGTGTTGATACATGTACATTTTATGTTTACTTAGGTTGAGACTAGCAAACACACTTCGCTTACGTTTACCTGTTGTAGTTGTATTGACGTTTTCAACAAAAAATCAAGATAATTTCAAATACCAGTTGTTATTTGTAACAATCTGCAAGCGGAGGGACTTGAAACACATGGTATATATATATATATATATATGCATATGTCTTCGTAATTTTTGAAAAACACGACAACAAGAGTCGTTAAACCACATTCGAATTTCTTAAATTACTATATAATAATTGTATGCGAATGAGTGCAGGATTACGAACATAACGTAACTGCCGAAAGTGAACTTGTCATGGTCTCTCCCAAGATAAAGTTTCCCATACATGTAGAAGATTGAAACTTGTATAAACTTCGATGAAACACCAGTGAAAGATAGTGCTGTTATCTAGCTTGTAAGTTCTTATTTCTATTATTTACTTTCAATTTTAATTGCAAAAAATAAAAAGTAAATATTAATATTCCAAGTTAGGTACTTGTGTATTGAAATCATGATGCCACCAGTTTTCAATATAGCATCCTACTGTTTACAGTTTGTAAGACTTAAACTGATGTCATACTCGTTGAAGTTTTTTATATATACACCTGGAAAAAAAGTTAAGCACCCCCA
>NW_013665852.1:181500-215379 GCF_000517525.1 Limulus polyphemus | reverse complement strand
TACTAAAGGGAAAGCAGCTAGTCAATAGCACTCACCGTTAACTCTTGGGCCACGTCTTTTGTCCGACTGAATAATGGGAATGGGTCGTCATTCTTATAACGCACCAAAGTGTGGAGCACGATTTGTTTTTTACAATCGATGCACATTACTCTTAATACTCTGAAAGAAGTTAACCCTAATTTAGATAACTAATTATTAATACTGTTAATACACAGATTGACATTTATTCTTATTTCCCCCAAAGGCCGCCTGGAGGGATCATCTGTGTTAACCACTCGCACCACTATTCAGTAGTATGTTGTCTATCAGTAAGTAGACACTAAAATGACGTCACATAAGGGACACTTAACACTGCAATTTGTACTGTTGTTTCGTCAGTAAAACGTGCGCATGCCATGAATCACGAGAAGAATTGTGCACTCTGTAGGTTACAACACAGCATGACATACGAACTTCAAAAGTAAGAAATAAAAATATTTGTTACTCTTAATTTTGATTTTATTTACTTTTGAAACGGAACACTTTCGGAGACCCTGCGGAAGTACATCTAGTTCACATTATTTTATCCCTGATTAAAATTCAATGTGCACTTTTATGAGTACATTTTTATTCGTATTATCAATTCATGCTCAAAGAAGAAATAATAACTAATCAGTAATGATCAATGTTCTTCACACTAGAGGGAAAAAGTATTTGGATAGAGGTGTGACGCAAATAAGTAATACCAAATATCATGAAGAAACACCGGCTTCAGTGAGGTAGGAATAGATAGAAAGATTTTTCTGAATATTTGTAATTAAAGAATATGAAGAAGTGACTTGTGATAGCATTTAAAGAACTAATAAGAACAGTTGTCACATATAAAACTAGGATTTTAAATATGAAACTAATTTGAAGTTGAACATTGAAGCTGAAACTTTGAAAGTGAAAGTAATGGACTCGGGGTTATACGTGAAAATTCACTAATTAATAATATATAAAAATTGGAGAAAATGATTGGAAGTAACTTAGTAATAACGATAAAATACAGTAATACTAATAGCAATACTGAAAAATGAAGAAAGTTGATAGTACATGAGATTTTATAATTATGTGAATTTCACATTTGTTGCATGAAATAAGATGCAGAACTAGTGTGTAACGTATTAAATTATAAATGAAACGGGTGTGATTGAATAATCCAAACTTAATATTGTAGATTTGGATGTGGATGGTTAGGCTTGTTACCGGAACCTCTCTAAGTCTTGTACAATCAGATGTTTTGCACAAGGCCATGAAATTAAACAAGTTCAAACTTAGCCTTCAGTGAATTTAAACTTATTTTACATGCGGAAAGTTTAGGTTTTTAATTTAGATTTGCAGTTTGTTTATTTGTCTATTCATACATCCAGCGATTTCATTTTATATATATGAAACTAGTATTTTATCAAATACAAACCAGATTCACTGGAATTTCGCATTGCAATACAAATAGAATGGAAGTATTTATAGTGATATATTTTTGTGACATAGAAGGTGAAATAAAAAGCTGAAAGTGGTTAATTTAGAATTTATATTAATTTGGTGAATTTAGGTAAAAACAATTAAACTTTCATGAAATATACTACTAAATTAAAATATTGGAGCCAAAATATGTACTTCATACATGTACATAATAATAATAACAATTTACAAACAGTATTGAATATGAAATATACTGTCATAATGATTTTTCATAGTTTTTTGAAATTTCTACAAGGAACATTTTCAATTGGTTTGTGTTTTTAAATTTTTCTTAGTTATACTGTAAAAGTGTGTTTTAAGGTAAGCAAGATAACATAAACTTAAGAACAGAAAGGGACCTGTTGGTCCATCTATACTGTTCCATTCACTAAACTTTGAAATAAAAATATAATACTCAAAGGCAGCTCTTATCATTCAAGTACTTATCAAGCCTTCCTTTAAACTCCCTTAAGTTTACTGCTTCCACCACATATGAGGGTAATCCATAACTCTCTTAGTTGAAGATGACTCCTACCCTGCCAAAATTTATATTTATGTCACCTATTCTTACCATTAAGTAAAAAAAAAAAAAAAAAATAGATGAATCAACACTATCAATTACTTTAACAGTCTTAAACATCTCAATCAGACCCCTTTTAACTTTTGTTTTTAAAGAGAAAACTATTTCAGAGATCTTAACCTGTCCTCATATGACAACCTTTCCATCCCAGGTATCATCCTAGTCGCTCTCTTTTGAACCTTTTCCAACAATTGGTGTTGAATAAATAATCACTGAAATTGTTTTTTAAACTGAATTATAGAAATAACATTTTCATTATCACTGTCCATGAGGCATGTTGAATAGCTTTTGTATTTAAAATAAGTATCATGCTCCATTTAAAAATAATATTTTACTCCTAAATAATAGTCCTAAGTTTTATTAATGAACTAATGTTAAATATTAAAAAATTTTTGGGCAGCTAAAGTACTTTGGTAACTCCTATTAAAGTAAAATGTTTTTCTTACATGTGTAAAATCTGAGACATAAAATTAAATGTTTGCAAATTTGAAAAAGAATCAAGTGATATTATGTGCCTTTTCCAACTTTATAGAATACATTCACTCTCATTATTAGTTACTGTGAACTAATTTTAAAACAGATAAATTGGCAAAAATATGCTTGTGAAAGGATCCGTTAAAAATGTTTTATTGAAGTTCTTCTTAACAAAGTAACCTGGTAATTCAAAAATAAAGTATCAGATTCTTAAAATTCATGAAAGTATTTGGAATTGCAAGATTGATACTTTTCATCATTTTTATCACCATAATAACGAGAATTACAATTATGATAAGGCTTATGTTTTATAGACTAAGCATTAATATGAGGAAGAATGTAATGTTTAAAAAATAATAGGCCTGATATTAATGTCTTATGACAAGTCTAATGAATTAGTATTAGGTATCTACATTGAAACATAATGGTTCATTTATAGGAGCTATTTCTACACTCTTGAAAACATATAGCCATAGCTTAAAGTAACTATTATTCCGAAGTCATCTCTTAGAGAACTGGATGTGAATTAAATTTTGGATGCTTGTTTCTGGAAAGAGAGGTTAGAATAGAGGAAAAAAAAGATTCTATACAGAAATGACATAAAATTAGCCAGATATGTGAAACAGTAGTCCATTACATGATTCTTTTGAGAGTTAGTTTTTAGAATATTACATTTTAAGTTACTCAGATCTCTAATTCATTGCATAATATTTTTCAGCTGGAAGTTTACTAGTCATAAGGGAAAGCAGACCAGATTATGTCTGTACTAAAACGTGCTGTCCACAGTGAAGAGTCGGGGTCCGATTCTATAAGACAGGATAAGTGTTCTGAAAGTACAAACATCCAGGGTGATGAAGATAGTGATGAGATAGAGTCAGAACCCAATCTCAGGTTTGATATGGATGAAACAAGTCTCGTTTCTAGAACCAGAAATAGAAAGAAATGCTTTGAGTGTGGTAACAAAATCAGTTTATATAAAGGATTAACTTATGCTTTTATATCCTGTATCTTTTTCTCTCTGTGTGCTGTAATTGTGAGATACCTACAGTCAGTGTACCCTGGAGAACTTGCTTGTTTCAGATTTCTTGGAATTTTCACCTTCTCTCTTCCTCTTGTGATAAATAGTCATCAGAACTTATTTGGCAACAGCAAAGAACGATTTTTTCTGATCTTACGAGGCATTTTAGGATCTACCAGCTTGTTTCTGAGATTTATTGCTTTTCATTACCTCCCTATAGCAGAAGCTTCAGTAATTGTATTTAGTGTTCCTGTCTTTGTGTCGGTATTTGCTCGTATCTTTCTCAAAGAGCCTTGTGGTTTATTTCAGGTGATAACAGTTCTCTTGACAATGACTGGTGTTTTACTGATAACTAAGCTTCCCATCATCCTTCAGTACTCATCTATAGATATTCCACCTTCCATCCGTCTGTATGGAGTGGGAGCTGCCCTCATCTCGACTGTGTTTGCTTCTGGTGTTTACATTGTACTTCGTAAGATGAAAAAAATTCACCACTCTGTCATATTATTCAACTTTGGATGGGTTGGGGTAATTGTGACAGCCCTGAGTACAGCTGCCTTTGGGAACTTTTCGTGGCCACCTTGTGGTATTGGCCAATTCCTAGGTGTTGCCTTGGGTCTTTTTAGCTTTCTGGGACAGATATTTTTCACTAAAGCTCTCCAGATAGAACAAGCTGGATTTGTGTCCATCGTGCGTGCAGCAGCAGACATTGTCTTTGCTTTCCTATGGCAAGTTCTGTTTTTTAAGGAAATTCCAGATGCTTGGAGTATCTCTGGTGCTATTATTGTAAGCATTTGTGTGTTATTGACAAGTGCTAGAAAGTGGTTTGCATCCCTCCCACCATATTCTCCACTGAGAAAAAAACTAGCTTTCCTCATCTTATAATAGAGTATAATCAAAATGTAGTAACAGCAGCAAGAAGTAGGAATAAATTATATTTGTCAACAGTATTAGTACATTCTCAATGTCACACTTGCCCAGGATATGTAAATATTTATTTATTAAGAAAAGATGCTAAAGCTAAAGAAGGTTTAATAAAGAATAAGTTGGATAATTTATCAAGTGAATATTTTTTTTTATTAGAATATTAAAAGAAACATGTATGTTACACTTTAGGATTGTTGATAAGAAATTAAGTCTTTCTTTTTTTTTATCTATTGTAGCATATGCAAAGTTTACAAAAAATTATAAGATATGGGCAGCATGTTTTTTATGACAACAAGACGTATACAGTCTAGTGTTGCAACTATGTTTTTATTATTTTGATTAATAGCTATCTACCAGTTTATCAATACATGTTTATTTCAGACATGCCACTGGAAAGTATATAAAGGTTTATAATATCTATCACTGGCAGATGATTGTTCGTTATGGAACAGAAATTAGAAATTTTATCAAAGCTCCTCATTCTTCAGCATTTGTGTGATTGTCAAGGACCCAAGAAATCTCCACAAAATAACATTTAAGAAGCATCTTAAGATAATTCTAGTCATTCCTTAAATAACAGGTGTTTTCACTTGCACTGCATCCTAAGTTCCTTTAAGCCCATTAGTACTTTTTTTTTCATAAAGTACTATCAAAATATAATCTAATTAATAGACTTATACTAAAGTAAACACTTGATAAATTAGAGCTTAGTTTTAAAAAGGAGCCAAAGTAATAAGCTATTATTAATTGTTAACCATGTTTAAGAAGTTAGGCTTATATTTGTTGCCAGTTAGATCCATTAATATAACTTATAAGTGTAAACTAATTGTAAGTAAACTTAAATACATTCAACACATTGGCTTACAGTAGTAGACTAAGAATTATGTTTTAGTTTTATTTGGTAAATACAGTTAGTTATCAATATGGTCCAACTGCTTAGACTTAAATTGATTGTAATTAGGCTTAAGTTAGATTCAACACATTGGCTTACAGTGTTACACAAAGAATTATTTAACTTATCTCTGCATTTAATTCACTAAGTTAGTAAACTAACAAGGTCTTAACCTTACTGTTATTTTCAAATTACTTCTAATTTTCTAGAATATTTTCAACAGTCTATAAGCATTCGGTAGTATTTTATGAATCTCGTGACCATGAATATTAGTTTATAATAATGGCATTTAATACTCATTTGACTTGGTTTGCTTAATAACCAATGTATGAATACATTTAAATCAAAACATATAATACACTTTTATTTATTTTAATTTAAAGCATTGTATTAAAGACTTATCTTTCAGTGTTCAAGCATTGCTCTATATGTATCTAGTGATTAAAAAACAAGTAAAAAGATGTTCTTAAGATTCAATACCAGTTTGGATGTGGGGCTGAAATAAGCAGTAATAAAACCACAAACAAAGATAAATATCATACAAATAGAAAACTAACTCAAAATTAATGTATATTTCATATAAAAATTACAATAAATATAGGGTGAGGGTGACTAGATTTCTTAGCTATTGGTATTTGTTAAGAAAAATATAGAAAGATTGTTAAGCCTACTTAGTTCCATAAACATCAGTTTTTCTGATGAAAAAATAGTTTTGGTTTATTTATACAAATAAAATTAAAAACAAAATTTGCCTAAAAAAAATACATTAATTGTAATGCAGGAAAAATTCCTTACATCAGTGACAGAGTTAGGGTGTGGTAATCAAGCCGGCCCTCTGGATCCCGGTCTCAAGGGATATCATAGAGGTAAAGTATGAGTAGGTTGTAAACCCTCCATTGACTTCAAACAATTTTTTTTAGGGGGTGGGGGTGGAAATAAACTAATTATTGTAAGATATCTTTTGATATAAGGGCCCATTTTGAAACTCGGGACCCTCCTCCCCTTCAGACACTGCTTTTGTTCTCATAATGCTTTCTGCTGGTTGAAAGTGTTAGAACATAAAAGTATTTATGTAAAAAAAAGTATAAATTTTTCATCAAATATTGTGGGTATGTTGAAAGTCATCTGTAGATGAAAAGCTCTTCAAGTATATTACAGCATTTTTTTTAACCTTCTTCAAGCAAGCTATTTAGAAACAAACATTTTTTATGAATGTGTTATTGAAGGATCTACCTGTTTGAACCACATTTTATTAACTGCATTTCTGATGCCAGTACCATTATAATTTTAACTAAGTGTGTACAAAGTTGTGCCCATGTATTAGAGAAGTAATGTTGACTATAATTATGAATTTACTAGGTGTATCTTAAGGAAGTCAGTCTAACTCATATTGTGACCAGTCAGAGTGCAAGGTAATCTTCATGTGAAGAATAAAAATACTTTTGTCCATTGTACAGTTTAAAAATTTCATGTGCCGAACCTCTACAACCTCTTAAATGCATATCTAACATGTTTTTTCAATATCCCTATATATATATATATATTGTATCTGGTATTTTCTTTAACATGAACTGTCATGAGATCAGTAATGTAGGGTAACAAGAAAAGCTGATAAATATGACATCAAATTCATAATACCATGTTGAATGCCATTCTGTACAAGGTTAGGGCATGCACGCTTTGACCCCCCAACCATGCATATAGGGTTAAAGTACTTGTTTTCAGGCTGGTATACAGAATGTTTGAAAGGAGGGTTTTAATTTGTGAGGTCAAAAGCCAACATATAATGTGCAAAGCATGCTAATGCTACAGGAGGTCTGGGACTATTTCAAGCCAAAAAAGTTAATGCTTCATCAGAAGAATGTAGATTATGTAGAAAATGTTAAATATCATAAGCAGCTGCACTATAACTATATAAGCGTAATTTTTTTATCACATGGTTTTGTTACCATTGATAAAAAAAAGTGCATTTTGATATAGATTAGAAAACATTAAATGTGATGTAGAGCATGCTTTGGGTTGCATAAAGATGATAAAGATATATTTAAGTTTTGTGTGTGTAAATAAAATATATATATATTGTTTTTAATTTTATTGTTTAACTGTAAATTGATGTTACTCAAAATTTTAGTGCTTGTATGTAAATTTTTAATTATAGGAACATAATTATGTGATAATTTTTAAATGAGAGTAAAATTGTTTCATTTTGTTATAAAAGTTAGTAAATCTATAATCAACTGCAGTGTTTTCGAATTTTTCCTTCATTTTGTGAGAACATTATAACAGCAGCTTATTAACACAATGACAAAGTTCAAATCTCACAGGCATCATCCACTGTAATTTAAGAATCCTGAAACAGAAGGATACCAAGTGTAAGGGTTAAGAAATTAAAAACGTTGTCAACTCCTCCATGTTCATACCCTTGAAAACCAGGAAGGTAACAAGTTACCATGGCAATGAGTATTGAAATATATATATATATATATATATATACCCTAATCAAAACAAGTTTTATTTTTGTAGAAGTGGGGTTTTGTGTAACAGATATGGGTTAAATTAAAAACTGCAGTTGGTTCATCACAATTGTGCATGAATTCAAACAGGGTTAGTTTTGATTTATTCAAGCTAGATCCAGTGATAGAAGCTGTATTTCGAGGTTGGGGGAGGTCAGTTTATCAAAACATCAATTCAAGATTTGTATTTTGGAAGTAGAATGAAGGTTTTGTCATTTCATTAAACTACTTGTATTATTAGTATTATAACATATTAAATTGCACATTTTATTGAGTATAAAATGTAAATATCTGGGGTAATCCCCCCCAAATTAAAAATGTTCATGTTACTTTTCTATTGTTAACAGTCAGTGCTCTTTTCCTTTTGTGTAAAGTGAAGTGAGAACATCCAGCTACATAACAACACATCTAAATGTTTAAAACAGAAATGATCATTAAGCTGTGTAAAAAATTTAAAGTAGACATATTTAAGTCTTTTAAGTAAGTGGTCAAATTAAATATTGATAATAAATTAAAATTGTTAAACTACATGTGATACAACATATGTATGTGTATATTAACTACAATTGTTTGAAATATTATCTACAAGGTTTTGAGTCTATTTTACTTCACCATATAGTAACCTAAATTAATTTAGATATGTGAATAATGTTATGACATTTCGTCAAATGTATTGTTTGAAGTATTGTCCCTGTATTTGCATAACTGCTCAAATAGCATGATTTTATTGGTCTGATGGGATACTTTGTGATTTTTAATGATGATATTTTTCATGTTAAGTTCCTGCTTCTTAATGATTAGGAATAGAATTTCCTAGGCATATTTTCTGGTACTTTTCAAATTTTTTTCTTAAAAAGGTTAGTGAAAACAAACATCTGTGCACCAGGGATGGGCAACAGTATGAGGTTGTTGGATAACTAGAATTATCACAACTTTTTATGAACTTGTGAAGAGGTTTTGTTTTCATCTCACATATACATACGAGTTCAGTCTTTCATCTTGTATTGTTGTTTCAAAAAAGAAAGAAACTTGTAAGTTGAACACTGTGGTATGTAGAGTTGTTTATATTTGCATTATTTGTCATATTAATCAAGCACAATTTAACCTTTTTTATGCAAAAATAATGAATTTTTTGTATTAATTTCTGGGTGTAAGGTGCAAGAAAGACAGTTAGACTGTTTTAATTTTAAGGTATTTAACAAGTACCCTTAAAAGTTTATGCAAATGTTGTAGCATAACTTCGAGTCGCATGATTTGTTTCACACAGATATGGCAAAAGTTTACACTTTTAAGGTTGTTTTTCCGTTTATTGTTAGGCAACTAGTCAATCATTCAAGAAATAATTCTGTATGTATAATTTTCTTAATTTCATGTTTTCCCTAAAATGATGTTTATCAATTCAAGTTTTAGAACATTTTCTGATTGTGATTTGCAGGAGACAGTAAATTATAATTCTAGTCACATAAAATATTTGAGTTAGAAGCTTCGATTGTTTCATAAATTATGAGTTCATATAGAAAGAAAAGGTCAAACACAGAGTAAGCTAAACATTTTTATAAAAGTGTGGAGATTATTCAGGGAAAGATGTGAAATGTTTTATTTTGTTGTTCCAATTAAAAAAAAATGTTTAAAACAGTAGTGTGTGGTAATGTAGTCTTTTTATTATTAAAAGATAATTTTATCAAAAAGACACTAAAAATCATGTTTTGATACATGTGGGAAACAAATCACATATAGCCCATTGAGGAGCTGTGAACTTAACAACAACCAAATCAAACCCAAAAATAAAAATAATTTTAAACATCTCATCAGATGTGAAGAAATTACAGCAAAATTTTACTGAAAATTAATTCATCTAAACACATTAAAAGTAATGTGAAATCTAAATGTTAAATAAAAGTTATTACAATTTTCATTTGATACATTTGTGCTTTTGTATCATTACACGTAGAAGCAGTAAATATAGACTATTTTATAAACTAAATGAATATTTATTTAGGATTTAGATAGCCATATTAGCCTACAACTTTGAAAGTTGTTTTTAAAAAATTTGGCTTGACAATGAATCAATCATTTTTTCTCAAAACCCAAAATTAGTTGTTTCTGAAATGCAACAGGATTAGAATGAAAAAATAAACAGAAGTGAATGACAATTATAAAGAATGATTAAAGAGAAATTAATGTTAAAAGTGTGTCAATGGCAAACGGTTAAGAATAACTCCACATCACTTAACCAGATAGAAACTTGTTTTCAAATTATGTAAGAAATTGTTTGATTTTCAGATACCACTAGGTGGCTTATCAGTCAAGGGCCAAGTACTATTAAAACATCTGACTGACCAAATGAATTTCTTCTGATTTGGAATTTAAAAGGTGCTCCAGTCCTCTGGCTTTCCCATTTTCATGCATGATAATCCTATACTCATTGACTGAACCAGTTGAATACACATTAACTGCTCAAGAATCTTGACTTACATTTACCTTGATTCACTAAAATTATCTTCTTACCTTTTCAATAAAGAATATTTTTGACCTAACACTTAAGCCAGTATTTCTATAAAACTACATATTACAGGATTGACACATAATATGCTTAACTTATTAATCATAATTACAAACAATAATAAATAAATTTATGTTCCAGACATTTTTTCTTCTTCTGCAAAAAGACTTTTTAAAAGATAAAAAGGTTGTCTTTATCCCTCTCAAAGATGTCTTAAGAATCTTCAGTTAGTTATATATATTTATTTAAGCGTCACATTTAAAATAAACAACTTCAAAATGCCATCTCTCTAAATTGCAAGCTCTTGTAACTGTTATCATTTTACAATTCTTTAACTTCAAAAATAAAATAATGGCAATTTTTATAGTAGGCAAGTTCTGATTTTAATTATTACAGCATTTGAACCCATAGTATTTATTCATCTTCAGGTAAAAGTTACATTCAAAAACTTTTTAATGTAACTCTTACGTGCTGATGAATCAATACCATGTGTCCAAACATTGTAATCATTAAAATCAGAACTTGCCTACGTTAAAAGTTGCTGTTGTAGTTTTTGAATTAATTATTCAGTTCAATAGCCCTCTCACTTAACATTAAGTTCTTTATGTAATATATTCAAAAACTAAACCCATTCTTTCTTTTGTTCATTATAACAAGGAGTCAGAAAAGTATCATCATTACAATCGGGATTGTTTTCAACTCCAAATAAGATTCTGATTCCTTATAGGAAATTTTAGTTAGTTTCTTTTTCCTAAATGATGTTTTGTAAATTTTGATTAAGTGTTGAGGAATACATGTCAAGTAAATACTTGTGTGCTTACTGATGTGTATAGGGAAGAAAACTCGTCCACTCTGGCCACTTCTGTAGGTAAACATGGTTATTTGATAGTTGATCAGAATTTGGAATACTAATTCATTGATCCTTGTTACCACTACATATAATAGATCTTCTTAGTGTTACCTTAACTAGTGTTATTTACCTTTCTTTCTCTTTGGAATGTATAAGCACACTGGAGCTTGGAATTCTGTTAACAGTATACTGTTATATAGGCTTGTTGACAGTATGAATGGAAATCTCTCAACTTACGGTGTACTTTATGTACGTTAGGACCCAGTATCATCTTTAAAGCAACTATATTAGACATCTAAAGGCATTTTGAGCTACCAACCAAACATGTTGGTGTAATCTATAGCTTCAAGACACATACATGGCAGTGTGTGTGGTTCTCTTGGCTTACCATTCTATCTGAAGAAGGATGGTGATCCCTTGTCTTGGTTTTCTCATTTAAGCAAACAGTTCTATCTTTGATTAGAAGTAAGTTCTATGGCTACACCTTATACTAATAAGTGTAAATTGCATTTATGAAATACCTATGCCCCCACTGATGTTTAATTCCCCCAATTTGATTGAGTTTGACCTTTAAAAGTTATCAGTTTACTGGAGTAGTGGACATAAGATGTTAGCAGCTATTCTGTCAAGTGATGGTGGTATAACAGGTTCAACAACACACTTCTACATATCAGAAACATACAACAAGCAAAATCTAAAGCACTTCCTCCTGTTTTTTAAACAAAGTGATTGTGGTAGTTTCTTCTCTTCCTCTGGCTGATCTCTCTTGCTTCTTTCATTGTCTCATTTTTGGTATAAAATGTTCTCACATATTTTAAATGAATCTAGCCAAGATCAATACGTCTTAGTCTATAGCTAATACAGTCTGCAAAATGATCGTACAGTTTCACATTTATTCTGTTAATCTTTCAGTTTTCACAAAAATAAATTGGTGAAAAGTATGCTTTAATCTTTTCAATACAATAATCAAATACATCGGGTGATTCGGAAGACCCTTGATGGGCAAATACTTCAAAAATGGAGAGGTAAAGGAAAATAATTGTTAGTTGTGTGGAATATTGTATTTTGGGCTTATACTGTGACAATATCATTAAGGTCATGTATTTTAAAATATTTATTAATATATATGATATACCAAAAATGTAGACAGCAAAAATATAGTCAATAACAAAAGGAACATTGTAAACCAAAGATTACCAGAATCACTCCATAATAACAACAGTTACAAACATAAAAATAGATAAGGTAAACATCCTAATGGTATTACAAAGTGATGGCCAAGTGTATCATATTCCAATATAGTAGCTTTATTGTCAATACTAGCTGCTGTTCTTGATCTGTCCACATAGCACTATGTGTAAATAAGCCTATAGCATGCAGCCACTGACACGACACAAATTTTTTTATAATTTGATTTAAAGGATAATTTTGATGACATCCATTACTGTAGGTTTGTGTTAAACTATTCTTCAACTGAAAACTGTGCATTTCTTTAGATTATTTTGGAACAGCTGCAACACATTGATTGTGTGTTACCATATATAATGAACATTATTTTAATACATTAAACTATTGGCCCCTTCAAAACTATAAACCTATGTAGCTTTGTATAAAACCTTTGCTTTGGTCAGATTTCAGTCTCCTGTAGTATAACTCCATATGCATGGAAGAAGTGCATTTATGCCTAAAGCTGGCGGACTGTTGGAATTTGCTAATAAATGGGCTCAATATTCAAATAGTATATGCATGCCCCCCTAGTGGCACAAGCAAGGGAAAAAGGGTGTCTGTGTGTTGTTTTCACGACTTATTTGGATTGTATTTTGTGTATGCAGACTTGTTTTCATAAAACAAAATACTTGGTGAATGAATCACTAATGACAGCTAAACATCGCCACTTGTTTTTAGTTGAAACAAATCACAATTATACATTATTTGAATAACATAAGCATAAAAAATAGTACTCAATAAAGAAGACTTCAGTTATCAGAATATTTTTCACTTGCCAACCATATTGCCAAACAGTAAACTTAACTAACCTTATTTGGTAAACATAAGAAAAAAACCCTCCTGTTTACATACTTTACAACTCAGTAAAATATAGTATATCTACTGAAAAGTTAAAATGCCATAATTTAAACACAGAACCAGACATCAACCAGATACCTTATTACTTATTAATTCTCCAGTAATGTGACTTGTTTATGTATATATATATTTTCCTATACTTGTACCTGATGATCACAAAACCTTCTCCAAACAATGTACATTTGTTACTGTGTTGAACTTGTAATAGTTTTCTTTGTTACCCATCTATAAAATGTATAAGCTTACCTTATCCCAGCTTATCGAATCTCTTCTCATTGAAGAAAATTTCTGTAGCTTTCAAACACACAAATACTTTCATAGTTCACAAATGAAAGGAACTGAAAGGGCAAAAATTATAAAAGATCTATGTATTTACTATTACATAATGGTCTAATTCTTGCTCTAGTATCCAATCATATTTAAACTTTCTCTATAGCTATTTTTTCATTTGTAAATGATAAAACCATTTGATGTGGTACAATGACAAGATTTCAACTAAGGTCCAACACCTGTACAAAAACTAAGGAAAGCATTTGAAATTCAACAAAGGGATAATATATTCTCAAGGAATGATAGGCGGAAATAAAGGATTTCTTTGGAATGGGCTGAAAAATGTAAAAAAAAAATGACAAATGGGTTGTTTTGTTTACAGGCAAAACTATCTGCAGCTATGTAGAATTAAAAATATTAATTTTTTCTTCATGAATTACACTACATAAATGTCAGAAAATGACAAAAATGAATCCTAAAATATTTCGGGGTTAAAATTTTTGTAATATCTTTAGAACTAGCATATGAAATTAACTTTATGATTTCAGTCTCAAATATTTTTTATCAAGTGGCAGAAAATATCAAAACAGAGGAAATCCTCTCTTCAGAATTCAGGCACAGTAATTTGGAATAAGTTACTTATTTAATCCTAAGTTAATACACACAAGATAATAATTGTTTAATATTTAAACACAATAAAATATTTACTTATCAGTAACTTTTGGCAACAATACTGTAGGGTGTACACCTTTTTTCAAACTTTTTATTTCAGACAATTCAGTATCATTTTACACGTTTATATGCATGTTCACAACAATGTAGAGGCCTTAAGTGTCATATCTGGTGTTACAAACATAACACACACGAAATTACACAATGTAGAAAAAGAACATTTATAATCTATTTAAAAGTACAGAAACTAACATAACAACTTATACATTACAAAATAGAAACATAAATATCATTATACTTAAATCCTCAAAGTTAAATACTGCAGCTAAGAAAGGTTAACAAGTTAACATTCTCTGAATCTAATTAGGCTTACCTGGCATTGAAAATATAACCTGCACTACTAAACAACCTTTCTACAGGGTTGCTGGAATTACCAGATACTCGACTGCAAGTCTACTAAGTTGTGGGACAAATGGGTATTATCTGCCCAGAATCTCAATGGGTTGCCTTGTAGATATAGAGAGTGAGTGGCCATGTATGTGTTCACTTGCTCTTCAGCTATCATTTCAGGAGATTTATGTGTTGTACACATGTTCTTATTCTTGTAAATAGACATCAGCAGCTTTAAACCAGCAATGATTGTTTTCTTCATTGGTAGTTCTTGAACTTCCTGGGCACTGAAACTACATGAAAGTGTCCCTTCCTCATTGGACTGACTTTGCTTCATCCTGTATCATATTACATGTTTTCCTTTTGTCATATTCATTCAAGAAAGACAAATCTTTAAGTCTGGCATCCAGGAAGCATACTTTCATCAGAATATCAATAGTGGCAGTTGATGTATATCTATTTTCAAGATCCTCAAGCACTGCTTGTTTCATTTGCGCCACTGCTCCCGAGTCACTTTCGGCTAGTTCTAGGAGGATTTTTAACTGTTGCAGAGTAGGTGAACTTCATACAGTGACACAAAAGTCATTGCTGAACTCTTGAATAAGTTCTGAAAAAGAATCCAAAATTTCAATCAGCTTTTTCACATAACTCGTTTCTAATTCTGGCACATCCACCTTCATTACTACCACTACCAATATGGGCTATTGTTTCTCTACCATTCTCTTCAACATGGAATAAATGCTGTTCAATCTAGTCTCACAACAGACAACCAGCTGGTTTCTGGTAAACCAAGTTGTTTTTGCTTGTTTACCAGACAATATTTAGCAACAGCACTGAAGGAAATGCTCAGCCAACATAGAACACTTTGTGATAACTCAGTTCATTCTTATGTTTAGTACTTTCTTGATAACAAGTCCAAAGCATGGTATAACTTTGATCCCTGTTACTAACAGCTTTCACATAGTTGTAAGAATTGTCTGACACAAGTACTTCAACTTTCTAGACACTTGAGTAACAGCCTGAGCTATAACTTCAGTAGTGTGAGGTGGTGGAATCTCATAGTTTAGGAGAATATAGCTTTCCAAAACCCAGAGTTGGTTAATGGAATGAACAGTCAAAGCAAGGTACTGATCATTTGCTCTAGAGGTTCACATGTCAAAAGTAATGACCATATCAGTTGTCTTGGAAAGTTGATCCATAACAACTACTTCAATGCTGGTGTACATTTTTGGGATGAGATTCACACTTAATTCTTTCCTTGAAGGCACTTAGTATTACAGATTTAGAGATTCAAGCAAAATTACAGTTCCAGGTTCTTCCACAGGTTGCAATGAATGCCTTAGCTATGTAGTTTACTAATACCTCTGTAACCTTTTTCTGATTCATGTTCTCCTTAGGATACTTAGTTTTAGCTGCTAAAGACTCTTGTATAATTTCAGTTATTGTTGTATAGATGTTGAACTTGCAGTACTGTAACTAATGTCGCTAGTACTTGATGACTATGATGAAGATGGTGATTCAGTTAAAAGTCATTGTTGCTAGGATTTTAACCTCAATGCTTTGATGCATCTCTTTAAATGCAATATTGTGAAGAAGTTGTAAATAGTTTCATATGTTTGTAATAATGCCACTAAATTTCAGTACTATTTCATACATATTCATTATGATGGTCTTCCAAATAGCTGAAATGTTCCCATATATCTGATTTATTTGTATTTCACAAAAGATTCAACTTTGCAAAATGATCAACATCTTGTACACTCCTTTTCTCTGTCATTGCTAATGATTGTTTTCTGTACTCACTATCACTTTACAACAACTACATGTGATTTCACTTTTATGAGCAAATAGCCTATGGATTGGATTTAGGTTCGAGAATATTTTTAGGTTACTAATTTATAACAATTTTCCCTAGTATAGTAAGGTGTGCTGTACAACTAATCAGAGTTGAGAAAAAGTATAGGATTGTTACAGATAACTGGGATATTTATCACTCTTCATTTAAATATTGGTGTTAAAGAAAATAGTATAGCATTGTTACAAAGAACTGAAATATCTGAATTTAATACACAAGTTATTAAATAAACTAATTCTCAATTAAAACATAATTGCCCTTATTTTTCATGTGATAAAACTATAAAAGATTCTTCTCAGTGTTGTTATAGTGTGACAATATATAACTCAGTGAAAATAAATTCACACTGATCCTAGATAAACAGACAGTACAACGTTTACTACTTGGCAAGAAACTGAAGAAAACTTGTCATGATAGTAATATTAGATGTCCATTTGTAGATATTAAAATGATTCATAAGGTGGAAATCGGAGTATTATAAGAAATGTTTAAAAAACAATAATACCAAAGAAATCTTTCATTTTTGATTTTTCAGAATTTTGTGTTTTAAATCCATTATAAATAATGTTAAAACTTCAAAATAATTAACAACAAACAACTTTATAAACATAAAAACATCACAAGCTTTTGTGTGAGAAGTTAATGATACAGGCTAAGTTTAGAAAAACATTAAAATAATTAATTCAGTGGCCAGCTAGCCTTTCAAAACTTGCACTTTTTTAAACACATGCTTGCTCAAAATCTGAATTTTCAACCATAACACCTACATATTGTATCCAAGTAGTTAATTTATAATTAATATACAAATTGGGGCCTCCCAAATAAGAATTAATTGAGCTCCCTACATTTATTTCCCTATAATTATAGTAATGATTCTGGCTGATCGATATCATTAACCTAACAGAATAGTGCAACCATCCTTTAGTTCAAACAAATTAAATTGTATGTTTTCCCCTTTTGACAATTCTTAAATTTATCAGGCCCTTTGGGGCTCCTCGTAATTATGGGGGCATACGTACACTACTGCCTGCAGTGCCTAATGCCAAAAATCACGCACTAAACTCTTAAAGCTTATGCATTCATTTAGAAGTGATGAAAGATTTATTCATTATCATTACCCTATTGCAACTATACTGTCTAGTATTCTTTTACATGTTCATAAGTTTTGTCGTGTACACCTTTAACAAGCTGGGAAGGAATTATTACAATTATATTTGTCACAAGACATTAATATTAGGCTTATTACCTTTTTAAGCACTACATTCTTAATGTAGTCCTTAGGAATTTTCCAGAATTAGAAAATTGTATAATAATAATATTCTAACCTCACTAAATATGTCTTATCCATTGCCAAGAACACATTTTCCTCAATCCACAGCTCTTAAGGCCAGCTGGGATACAAATGTTGTATCAAATGGCTTATATAAATAGAGTTCTGACCATTACTATTTTTGGACAAGCCTCTGTCTTTAAATGCTCTAAAAGGTACATCAAAGAGAGATGATAAGAAGAGGTAAGAGAAAACTAATTTGTGTGAAGAATGTGCCATCATTGAGTCAAATATTTAACACTTTAGAAAGACCAAAGTTTTTGGAGGAAGTATTTTATTGCTCCTAAAATCGAATGATAATACACAATTGTTCTTCAGATGATTGTGTGAAATATTTACAACAGTCGGATAGAACTGAACTCTGGACTGACACACTATATGTATAATCATTTTAAAAGAGCCATACCAAAATTCATGCCTTTTTATGCATTTATATATCTATCTATGTACAGTTATCTTATTTCTTCAATTCAAAATACATAAAAAAGAAATTATAAATCGGCTTACCAGCATTACTAAATTAAAAATTAATTCTAAAATACAATAACTAACTTTTACAGTAAGCAACTTCTTATTTTAACAATTCCAACATTCTGACCCCATAGTATTGAGTCATCACAGTATCAGACAATGACCAAATACTATGGTTTGAAACATCTCAAAAATTAAAATCAAAACTTCTTAATTGTAAAGGTTTCTGTTATTGTATTTTTGAATTAATCATTCAGTTTAGTAGGTTCTTCACAAAATGTTAAACTAAAAACTGTTAAAAATGTTTTTCTATTTAATAATTGAAAGTAATGACATGAAAGTTCAGAATATTAATTACCTTAGAATTATTTAAATATTACAAAAAACAACAACTAATAAATAGACATTCACAGATTACTAAATTAATTATACTGTTTAAAATTCCTAAACATCTTTCAATACATTCTCACATCCATCTAACCCCATTTTATGTACAAATTATAAGTATTTAACAGCCATTTCAGAGAAAGAAAGAAAAAATAACTGTCTTTAAATATATTTTTCTGATTGTAACTGTTAGCAGGTTGGTAATGACATATTTCTAATTCATTAAAAATATTCTTGTTTAAAAGTTTTAACAAAATATAATTCTGATGGTTTGTGCTCATAAAAAAAATTAAATAATTAATAAGTATTATATCTGCCATAACATCACTACTTACTGGTTTTCTTCATTGAATGAGATAAATGTTATTAAAGGCAACCAGGTACAGGAGTCCCTTTGTTATTGATTTTATACTTTGATCTTGCGAATGCGTAGACGTGTCCTTGTGGAATGCAAGTATATGTTTCTGTTTATCATTTTGCAACTAGACAGAGGTTCTCCTGTCCATGAGTGTGCTCTGTTATGAGGCCTGAGGTGTTTCAGAGGTATAAATTTATGGCTTTCTTCAGCAGATAATTTCCTTTTCATTCCAATAATGGTCGTGGCAATTGGTCTACAATGGGCACTGCCTGCATGGCTTTCTTGTTGTTCAGAAAGCTTGTCATGTGTGTCCATCCACAACTTAACCATGCTGTCTGTGCTAGGGTTTGTCTCCACCTGGTTATCTGCAGGAGGATTTCCTACAGCTCTGCTATTTTTGACTGAGTCAGCAAGGGAAGGGTTAGATGGCTTTTCTGGTAAAGGTTTCCAAGATTCTTCATTATCATGCTCTGCAAGGGTCTTTGAGTTTTCATCTTTGTTAGCAAATGCTTTCAACTTCTTGTCCACAATTTCCAGTATGTTGTTCAAAGAGCTACCAGGAGGACGAGCTTCATTTGCTGAGGGATAAACATGTTTTGCAACTGAACTGAGCATCTGACAAGAACAACCTATCTTGTAGCAACCATGGGTGGGGCTTGTCCTACTAAAAGGATGGGATGGCCACCCAGCATTAAGTCTTATGTTTGGATTAGAATTGTTTTTGGATGCATCAGATCTTTCATGCTTCACAACTACCACCTTTTTTGGCGAAAGAACAACAGGCCTTGGGAGACATGATGATTTGGAATCTTGGAAAGAATCTGAGGTTTCTGTAAAATCCCTGAATGAATTATGCTCTGGAGGTTTCTTGATTTTCATGTCAGCTGTGTCATCACCTAGAGAGGCAAGTGAAAAATTTTATTTTCAAAGCTCAGTTGAAGAAAAAACAGAGGTTTTAGAATACAGTCTTTTAAAACTGAGCATACCTATTATAATTATACCTTAGCAAATGAAAAATAACCAACGTTTTGGTATTGGTGAATTCTAAAAACATACCATATACTAGAAATTTCCATCCAGAATAAATTTCATGGTAACTTTGAAATAAACTTAGTGACTTTTTATCTCCTCATTCCCATGTGTGCAGTACTAGAATTCATCAGCTACTCACAACTTGTAATGATAAAAAAACTATATCCATTTTACAAGTTACACCAATTTATAAAGAACTAATAATTTGTATTCAGAATTCCAACAGATCCATTACTTATTACATTACATATTGCATCGTACATGATACCTTATACTTTAACTCTTTCAGCATGGGCTTGGTTCCTAGGACTGACCTCGTAACCATTTTGTGCTTGTTATAGTTTTCATGCTATAATTTTTAAATTAGTAAGCAAATGTTAACTAAATTTGGCAGATTATCAGTAAACATTACAATGCTTTCATGTGCAAAATATCAATTTTTTTATTAAGTCTTAAGGTTTGTTAAGCAATGTTTTTCTCGTGCCTTTTTTTTCTTTTCATATGTTACCTATCCAACATGCAAAGTAATTTTCATTTTAAGATTGTAAATAGTTTTTTTTGCATCAGAAAATTTTCAAATTTCCAATGCAAAATCTTTATAACATCCAAAAATTATCAAATGTTTCTTAAGAAAAAACTTTATATTTTATCTGTTATTTTCACTAACAAATCTCTGTATGAGTTTGGTAGATTTGACCAATCTCGTAACCAGCATAAAAAATTAGGAAATGAATATAAATTATGCCTCTTTCATTCTAGAATGACTACAAATTATAACATGAAAACACAGATGTTTAGTCTAAATAGCTTAAATCTCATAATATTATACATATATATTTATTATTTTTATTATATTGACCTTCCAGCCATGCCAAGCTAACATTACAGAAGTTGCAATGACACTGTGCACGTGCACTCATGTTACTGTATCCATGAGTATAAAACTGGCTTTTACAAAGTGACCTGTCTTGGCTCTGTTTTAGTGGACTAGTATTTTGTAAAATACAGTCACATTCCAGTTATAATACATTATATATGTATATAGATTATTGCTGTTTATAAATAAGTTCTTAAACATATTTTTCTTAAAACACAGAATAGTAAATAAAGAAGTATAGCAAACAATTATCTCTTCAAGATACGAACTATGTACTTGTTTGCTGCCTATGTTGCTAAACCTTATCAAATTTTGCACATGGAGGATGTGAAATGAAATAATTTTTTTAGGTTTTATATACATTGGAAATAACCAAAAAATCACATATTACTATATCAATCCCACTACAGTTTATCAAGCTTGGTAACTAAGCTATATTTGGGTCTAAAAAATATTAAATTTTGAGCTCACTTAATACTTGCCTTACTAGTTTGAAATCTTGTTACAAAAGAATGAGATTGGCACCCTAATACTTCAGAATGACTGAGAAAGCCACTAGGGGATATTCTGAGCTTTTGATTGGTTATTCCATGTCATAGAGAGAGAGAAGTATGTGTACATAAGGATGTGTTTCCAAAAATGGAAAGATGTGGATGGGGCCACTGTGTTTGATTCAGTAAACGTAGCAATATCTCAGCAAATAGAAAAGATAGGATGTTCTTATTTTATATTCTAGCTTGCCAATATCGGTAATTTGAGTTCCTAATTCCTACAAAATTATAGACTTTACTTGGACATCACAAACATCTAATTTGAACCAGTGCTGCATTCAACATACCACATGACACACAAAAATCGATAATTAGGTGTTTTTTATTTACTTTTAAATTAAGAAATTAGCTAATGTATAATACTAAAATTTGAATTATAATTTGAATTTAAAAAGTAATCTAAGCTAATTTATTCTGCATGATTCTAAAAATTTCTAGTTGTTAAGTTTGCTAAAACTTTAATTATTAGTCATGATAAAAAATACATAATTTATGATTTATACCTGTCCATAGAATTATATGTCTAATTTTTACCTCCATTTCAAATTGCTGAATAATTAAGGTAACTATCTATATAAAGAATGCTTCTATTTTAATTCCAAATATTTTTCTTTTATTTATGATAGCCAAACTTAATTTTAAGTAAACTTAACAGAGTACTTCACCACAGAAAAAAAATGTTAAAACCACATATTACATTAGGAACAGTATTCACTAGTGGTTTATGTACACTTTCATTATATTAGTTCCAAGCAAGAGGTGAATCACTAATATCATCTAAAACACAGTTGTATAAAACAAAATACACATGAATGTTACATTTCAGATAAAAAGGTTTTAGATTACCCAAACACTACTTTAAGTTGTTTTTGCATCATAATTAGATATCTCAAGGAAGGAGGGTACGTAAATTCCCAAAGTAGGTGTGATTCAGAACAATGTTAATTAATGAATTAGCATCAGCTAATGATATAAATTATGTACGTGTCATATGAAGCATATCACAAAATACCAGAGAGATCCATCATTCCATTGGTTATTTTTTAAACACTTTTTCTAAAATTTTTTTTTTGCAACAAATTACTAGTTGGTTTCTAATATCCCTATGGCTACATGTCCCCTTTCAGCACATATCACAAGGTTTTACTGAGTTACATTCAAAATTTAATTAAGTAACTTTACTATCAATGCATGTCAATGATATTAGCATTATAATGTTCATTATAATTCAATGTTTTAATTCCTTTATTTCAAAAGAAACTCTTAAAAAATATCTTAATCTTCAGTTTCATTTTCCTGTGACTCACAAGCATTTATAAGCCTTTCAGTCTTAAGTAATTCTTCTTGTACCTTGTATCTTAATGTATTGACTGCAACTAGGTTAAATGCTCTGCTTATACATCCTCCCTTCAAATTCCTAGGTCAAGTTTTAAGAAAGGAAAAATAACTCTCTAGGGGGAACTCTTGACTGAAGCCATGCTCACTTTTTACACATAATCATATGATTTTGCACTCTAAACTATATATTTCTCTAAATGTTTATAACCAATAGAAAGAGCTAATTTTACACTACAATTTTCCATTGGTTATTTTCAAATTGGTGCACAGAATTCCATACAAATCCTTGAATCCACTCTCTGTACTGTTGCCCCGTATATCCTTTCTAGCACTTTGTAATGTTTCTCACTATATAAGTATGTTAGTTAAATAGACAATTAAGCTGTATATAGGTTTTAGTTTTATATTTTAGTTAATTATGTATTAATTATGTTTTAAAATGCATATTAGAAAGGTTTAATAATTTTTTTAAATAGAAGCCAAATTGCTTCGGTTCATGAGGCTTAGTTTAGTACGCAAGTGTCCCAACATTCTGACGAAGGCTAAAGAATCTCTGCTGATGATATTGTTATGTTGCTTGAAGATGCCCGTTAATGTGTGTCACAATAACTAATAATGATAAAGGAAAATAAAACATTCAAAGTAAACTACATGAAAATGTAAAAACTTGTAATTAAGAATATAACCGAAAGATCTTTTAAGATTATTTGACAAAAAATTAAAAAGTATGTACATTTTTTCTATTATTAATTTTAATTATTTCACTGCACAATATGTTGATGATAATACTTGAAATATTCAGAGTCTGAGCATAAGTAATTATAATAAGAAAATTACAAGCTTTAATGAAAATAGTAAACTAAAATGATCTCATTCTTTGTGTAGACAATAATTGTAATCTTTAACAAAATCTTACCAATTGTTGTGAAGATATGTTAAGCAAACTCAGAGTTATTGTAAGAATTGTTGAACTGTGTCTCCATACAAGAAGTAAGCCAAATGGGTACAAGCCATAACCATATGGATAACATGGCAGTTACATAAAAGAAAGTTTAAATAAAAATACCTTCAATATTGTAATTAGTTCCACTGGTGCTAGCTTTTTTCAATGATAGTCCATGGAAGGTGTGGTCTGGCAGAAAACCCCATCTCAACAGAGGACACTTTAAGAGCCAGCGCAGATGGGTTTAACAGTTTCTGTTTCCCCTGATTCAATGTGGATTTAGGGTAGTAATTATACCCTGTATGTTAACATCTGCCACTGGATGAATTCTGAGAAGTGAATCATAGGAGAGTAGAAATGGGTAAGGAAGTAAATAAGGTACGTAACCATCTGATGGTAACTAGACTGGCAAATGGTGAATGAAGGAAGACAATATCCAGAGGGAGACAAAACTGACAGATAGTGACAGGTAATGGGAGACAAGTAGTCAAGGAACAAAATCAAGGACAATCTGTGAAACCAAGTACAGAAGGCATCCAATGCATAAAGATAAGATATGTGATGACCAAAAAGTAAGAAGAAGAAAATAGGTTTTGAGAGAGAGAGAGATGGTATTATGAGCATGAGGCCCATAGTTCAAACAGGGTCTGTTTAAGAGCATGTAGAACCACAGGCAAAGAAAATGGATAATGGAGTGATGAATGAGGAAAAAGGTGGAAAGAACAGGGAAGGAAAAGATGGAACCACAGCAAAAAAGTCAAAAGGCAATCAACAAAGTCACTCGATAGCCTGCTACAGTAGAAACTGACAATCTATGGTCGAACAATGAGGGAAAGAAGGCTGAAAGGTAGGTGAGCATGGTGGATGAACCAGCAGTGAAACACACACCATTATTATTGATAGACAAAGAAAGTAGAAAATAACACAAACAAGATAAAAGAAGGGCTATGCAGTTAGGGAAACATAACTAATGAGCAAGGGACTGGACAAATCCCACAAGTGAAGACACTCTTGGGTGAAAGGAAGATTTATGAGATAAGGCCAGTCATAACTGAGGACATCCACAGCAGAGGTACTGGGGAAGGGAAAAAGTTTGGAATTGAAAGTAGTGGCATAAGTATCAATCACTGGCATGCCCAACTGGGAACAGATTCAATGAAAGATCTGAGGATGGAGTGATCATTCCAAAGGAATAATCCTGCCCAGTCAAGAGAGATAATCTAATCCAAGTTCAAAGCCCCAAGGACATGACAGGTAGTTAAACAAACCCAACTTGAGTGGACCCAAACCAGAAAGTCCAACTTACAGAAGCAAAGGTCCTTGGAGTGAGTCCCACCCTAATGATTAAGAGAGGAAACAACCACAGAATTATCAGAGTAGATCATAACCATGTGATCACCAGTCCTCAACAGAAGAATATGCCCAATGGGAAGTCAAAAGTTCCAGAACATTGATGTGGAAAGTACACTCCAAATGAAATCAAACCTCGGAGATCATGGAATCATCCAGAGAAATGGCCCAACTGATGGCTCAAAATCCATTGAAGAAGTCTCATTTGAGCATGGCCTAAAGGGACAAGATGTATGAGGGACACTAAAGTGCCCCAAAACAGACAGAATCTTGTGCACAGAAAGTATAGGAGAGACAAGAATTGAGGAGACTAGACACTATATGTTTTGCAAATGAATGGGAGGAAGATTGAATCCAATGGAGGCAAGAATAAAAAATGATTCCAAGGTGGACCAAATATTGGGTCTGAGTGAGGAACAACTTGGAAAGTTTGACCATCCAACCCAGATGAGCAGCGTCTTGGAGAAGTGACATGGCTAAAAAAAAGAGGCTTTTGAACAAGAGGTGAGAAGAAGCCAAATGTTTATGTAATAACCCTTTTGGTATGGGTACCTGCAATTTGCAGGGGGCTATATAGAATTTCACTTGTGCAACAATACATACTTTAACTCTGAGATTTTTTAACATATTCTCAATAAAAAGTGTTAAAATTCTGTTTAAGATTATAAGTATGTTGTACACAAAGAATTACATTATTTTAATTAACTATTTCTACTAAAAATATGTTATTTATCTATTGTAATTATTTGCACTCAAACTCTTAATAGATAGAGTGCAAAGCGATTTTCATTTTAAATAAAAAATTTTTTTCCTCATCTTATAGTTTCATATTTCATTTTCATAACCTCTTGAATCTCCCAAATGAATATCAAAAGTTTTTTAAGGTAAATTTTTATATTTTATTTATAATTTTCTCTGTCATATCACTAATTGTAGCTATTATCATCAACGTACAATGCAACGATATAATTAAAACTAGGAAATAGAAAAAATACATACTTTTTAATGTAGAATATCTTTAAAGAGTTTCCTTTTGTTAAATTCATGATTTTAGGGTTTTTTTCCTTTTCACATATAGATAATTTTTAATGTTTTATTTTCCTTTCCTGTCCTTCACCTTTCAATACTCATCTCGGCACAAGTTGGTGGTGCCCTTGGGGTGTAAACACAGTATCTTCAGCATAGATGTACAAGCCTTCAGGCAAAATTATCTTCCCCTTGTGAAAGATCTTAAGCCTTGAGAACTGATGCAAAGTATGATGTATATTTAAAAAATTTTTAAACATTTCAGTTATGCATTTTAAAACATAAATAATACATAATTAGCTAAGATATAAAAGTAGGATCTAAATACAATTTAACCATCTCTCTAACTATAACATGTTTAGCTAAGAAAAAATGTAAGTGCTATCATGGATAAAGCAGCTAACAATACTACAGTCAGTTACATCTACATGTTGCCGACACCTGAGCACCAATTTCAAAATAAGTATAAACATGTATATGTAGCAACTACATGTAAGTTATAAAGCTCAAGTATATGTACTGAAGGTGGGCGTAGCACCCGTCCAGGGTTGAAAAATTTATTACTTGTTTCTACTGCATTCAGCCAGAAACTTTTAAACTTATGTGTCAATAAGGCAAGTAAACATACTTAATTGTCTAGACATACATATACAGGACTGGGATTATCTGAGTCAACATAGAGAGTGTGAATGACTGATCATTTGGAATATGTAGAAAGACATACAAGGCGTCATCCACAGTCCAGAGGAAAGGACCAATGGAGAGGAAGAAACCCCTCCATCTTAAACTGAGGAACCACTAGACAGTGGTTGAGAGAAGAAAAGTTGATGATGGGACACTATTCCCTGGTCTTCTACAGAACAATAAAAAGATGAGTATAAAAGCCTGGAAAAGTACAAAGGACACTCTCACTGGCTCTCTCATCCAAAATATCCAATATTGCAGCCTCGAGACATCAAAGACCAGAAGTAGGGGGAAAAGGAAACAAAAGAGGAAGAGACAAGAAGATCTGGGAAAAGCTTTGTATAAGAACAGGAATGACCAACCAGAAAAAAAAAAAGCCTGCAGAGGGACAAAGGACCCTCTCTCATCCAAGATATCTGTTATTACAGCCTCAAGACATTGAAGACCAGAGAAAAGGAGTCTGAAGAGAGTGATGAGAAAAGTCTTGTGTAAGAACAGGAATGAACAACCATATAGCTGTAAATGGGGTCCAGAGGTCTGCAAACAAAAACAGACATGTCCCCACAGGGCCTGAGCCAAATAGGTAGAAAGGAAGGTAGTCACTGATAGGACATGTGACAACAAGTCGACAGGAGGGAGAACAATGAAAAAAAGTAAAGAGAAGGGTGGAGAGTTCACAGGGTCAAGGAATGTGTGCATGGAGTCATGATGATTGTAGAGATAAGGGAGGACTGGTGTCAGGTGGCCTCAAACAGTCTCTCTAAGATGTTAGAAACACCACCAAATATTTCAAGGTGAAGAAAAGGAGCCATATGGAGGTAAGAATGGGAAAGATGAACAGCAGAAAGAAGATCATCATGTTCTAGAAGATCCCTACAACAGAGAAACCAAGATTTGGAGAAGGAACACTGGCCTCTATAGGTAAAGAGAAGCCCAGTGCAATCCCAGCAGGTGGAAAGAACTAATCAAAATCATTGTCTTCATTGCCAGGTACAGACAGAGGGGGAATCATTCCTGACCTAGGGTCAGGGAAATGAAGCAATGAATGTATTAACAAATCCACATGAGCCTCCACTGGTCACAGACAAAGTGGGGACAGTGTTAGCTATTTTACCAGAACCTTGGGAGGAGGTAGTAATCACCATCACTTGAGAATTTAAAACAATTCTCGAGTTTTCTATATTGCATAGTAATTGAAAGGCAATGTATGTTGAAATAAATTTCAATATCAAGGAAAATAAAATGAATGAAAGTAAACACAGAAATAAAGGCAGTGCAAATCTCACTACAATGAACCAAGTCTAATCTTCAAGAAACATGTCTGTTCATAACAGTGCCAAGGAAAAGAATGAAGTTAATTTTGAGTGCAAGTTCTTTGTGGACCTACTGCACATGGAGGATGTGTTGCCCTCCTATTGGTGAAGGTATAATGTTGTATGATGATTACATCATGCACTAGTGCAGTTCACATTAAAACAGTGATAGATGGGAAATCTAAAAAGCAGAAACATGAGAAATAGTTATTGAATGCAGAAAAGTAAGGATTACATTTGGAATTAATGATTTTACCCAGTTGTTCATCAGTTCTTTACACTAGTGTTGTAACGAGCATAAATGTAAAATTATTCCATACAATATTTATGCCCCAACAGTAGTGGAGGACATAAAAAAATAGAGGGTTAGTTCAAAATTATTATCTGAAACTGACAACATTGTTAGTAGATAAAATATTTCATAATTAGCCAAGCTTTCTATATTGTACAGTAAGGTATGGCAAAAATAGATTTGAAGATTCTGTAAACACCTTTTAAAACATTCAACAAATTAAAAACGTATTATTTGATAACAATATTTCTAAAGATATTAGATAGTGTAAGCTTTAAAATGCATATATTTCAGCAATCAATCTATTTCAGATAAACTTATTTCAGCATAATCAGTCAGATTTAGCAAAAAGGATAGGTATGAGATGTAATCTAGCATGTAAAAATTCCATTCAAGCACAGAGGTGGTAAAAAAAAGTGCCAAATAACAATCAAATTCACCTATACCATGGAAATAGCACAAAACTGTTAAAACTGCTGTCTGTTAAAAGAGTAGTATGTCATGCCAACTTTTCCCACAAGTCAATAAAAATCACAATTTTTGTATTGTCAGAATATTTTTGTAATTAAAAATGGCTTTAAAGAAACTGCTGTGTTTCCAAATCTTACTCATGCTATCTGGAACAACCTCTGCTTGTTCATCACGGGGTCGTAACCTCTGCATCATTCGTTGTCGAAGTAGAACCTCACTTTTAGGAGGTCCAGGGGGATCCAACATAACTGTGATAACGCTTGTGTTGTCAGCACGCATTTTCAAGCTATACCATCGGTTCAAGGCTCTATCCACCAGCAGTTTAGACGGATTACTAACAGGTTTACCCTACATATTATGAAAAAATATGAAACTTTCAAACCCTGTAATACACCAAAATGATGAAATCTAAAAAAATTAAGTATTACAAATACATTAAGGAAGTAGTTGTAACTATAAACTTTCTCTCCTGACTTAAAAATATCATTCACATTTTTGAGCCAAATTAACAATGATTAAGTAAAACAAACTATCAAACTTTGGGCTTAAGATAATCCACATAATTTCAGTAAAATTTGGCAATGCAGTACAATAAATAGCTTTAAAAATTATTATTCTTGGACAAAAATAACCATAGCATTACATGAGCAAAAAAGTTTCTCAAGCAGATACTCATAACATTACAGGGCTTGATTTTAAGGAAATTTCCAGGTTGTCCTTTGGACTATCTGACATGTATCAGATGTTGTGTGGAAGGCTGCATTCACTGTCTGAAAGAACAACATAGACCCTCAAAAAAGATCCAATTATGACAATACTGATGTACAAAGACCCTAAAAATAACTCAATTATTGGAAATTTGATGTTTTTATATCTTATTTACTTCCAAAAAGTACAATTAATGTTTAGTTGGCAATTTTGCCTCTTTATTCAACTAATATTTGATGCCTTATTTCCCAGGAAGTTTTATTACATTGGAAAAAATAAGCCCAAACTCTACTAATGTTACACAGTATCTTAAAGAAACAAACAGTCAATGATCTGTAAAACTTTTAAACAGAACAGTGATCTTGGCCAATCACATTCAATGTTTTGCTTCTAACCAGTTTGGCCTGCCTGCCAAGTACAGCCTGCAATAAGACTAGACTTGCATTGGAACTCTCACATGTATTACTATACCCTAATAAGTACACAGTGTCTGAGTGCTGTACATGTACACACATGCTGTTGATATGTATTGTCATTCAGACTCGTAGTTTGTATTGACCTGGATAGAGGCAAAGCTAGCCTTATTTTATTTTTGTTATTCTGTTTCGTACTGATCAAAACTTCATAAAATTGTTTTCAGTTATCACTATTATGTCCTGTTTAATTCGTGGATTTCCTCATGGTAGCTATGTCTTCCGTATTTCCTAAACCTGATTGGTCATGTCTGTCTAACGTTAGCCTTAGGCCTATACATGCGTAATCAAAAGGGGCATCAGTGTTTCAACTGTGATGTGAATGGTGAAAATTCTGAGTTTAATTTTGTAAAGTTGATTGTTTTAGTTCCTACCGAAGGTTTAACGGTAAGAAGTTGAAACAACCATGTTAGCTTTATTGTCGTAAGCATCTATACTATCGTTTTTGTTACAAATTTCCACCCTCCAATATATATATATATATGTATATGCATACAAACATCGTGCAATACAATGTGTGGTAATAGTTTCATGTTGAGTTTACTTACTAATTAAGTATATGTATATATATTTGACAATTTCTTTACATTGGTTGAATACTGATTTAAATACTAAACGTTTTTTACTGTTAAAACTTTTGTATTTGAGAATGATTGCACCAGTGATTGAAACACTGTGCCTGTTTTCAAAATAAATCTTACTTACTGTAAAAGCTGTAACTTGTATATAAAAAAAATAAAAATGTGGTAATGTAATTAACTGAGCTGCATATACTGTACTGTTACCACACACAGCCATTCACACTCAGTTGAACTCCATACAAAATTTATGTCCATGATAAAAAAGTTTAATGACTAAAACATTGTTATTAGCCAATCATAAAAGTGAACTTTTTCTAATGTTTTAAGCTCACTTTAGTGGACTGTATCAACACTTCTCTTGTAAAAAGTAATGTACAATCTTTTTTAACAAAAAAAATGGACAAAAGGATATTTTTTTTGGGGGGGGGGTACATTTTCAAGTTTGTAGTATGGGAATTTACTAATGATTTTGGTTGAGGATCAGAGTTAACATTACTGAAGCAATTGGGAATAGTAGACATTTCATACAACTGCTACGATAATTAAATAAAAATTGAGGAAAATAGTAGAGAAAGATTCTGGTCTTCAAGCTCACACAAGAAAGATGGCATAAGAAAAATTGCCTAGTTCTAGCTTAAAATAGGCAAAGTACAGTTAACTAATTAGCTAGAGCAAAACAAAAGAGCTATAGAGAAAAACTGATGTTCATAGCCATCATACTGACACTTAGTAGAAGGAAAAATCCCAGTATAAGTAAACCACGAATTTGACAATCATGAACTGATGATGCTAACCTCTTAGTACAGTGGAAGCTATGAAAAAGTTGGTGTTAACTACCACGGTCAGAACTCTTGAGGCAGTATCCCTTATGGATTGTGGGGTAGTCATCCAAGTTAGAAGGCCATCAATTCACTGCTTCCAACAGGGAACCAATTACTTGAGAGTTTTGGGTTTTGTTTGTGGGAAGTACAATGAGTTGCAGAAATTAACCAATGAAGTGTGAGAACTACATGTGGGTAGCTATGCACACTACTTGGAAACTTGTAAAGATACTGAGAGAATATCATTTAAAAATTCATGTTGGGAGCTAAAAATCAGATCTCCTTGGGATGATATATTCAAGTAAAAAAAAAGTGCTTAATTTGGTTATGAATTGTTTTAAGTCCAAAATTTTGTGACCAATATACTTTTTCCCATCCTTATTACATTGCCCAGTAAATGATAATTTGCTCCAATTCTCAATATCGTTTTTACAGTGAAATGCAAGCTAGCAAGACAAATACTCTCATGACATCCTACCTACTGTTCTAAGTATTTGACATTAGCAACAAATGTACAATGAAGCAGTATGATTCTTGAAAAATAATCTCTTTAACAAAAAGTTAGTTTTGAGGCTTTACCACTGTTTCAAGCCACATTCCATAAAACAATCTTTTCAGAAAACTCTCCTTACTAATGTAGATGATTTTATTTATCTGCAAGGAAACATCAATGAAGCTTCTTTACAAAAAACTGAATTCTAAAGAGGACACAGGAAGAGATAAAACACAACAGGGGCTATTGAGTTTAAATTTGGTTCTTGTAAGGCTTTTCATCTGAATGTATATTTCAAAACTTATCAACCTGTGTGTCATATTATACAGTTTAATTTTATGATGAAGACATTTACAAAGAGCATATTTCCAATCTGTATGTAAATAAAATTTTGTACTTTCAAAAAAAAAGTTAATATTGAATAACTATTAACACAGGTACCTCAGCAATTATCACAGCCCAAAATGCCCAGACTGATATTTCACCAATGTATATTTTTATACTCTGAATTTGTATCCCCAAACAATTTTTTCTTCATCATATGGTGTTTTTGTGGCAAAATTGGACCCTAAATTTAGGGACTTTTACCATTAACCATCTATATATAGGAAAATTCCGCAAGTAAACCAGTGTGGTCTGGTAATGAAAGCCGGTGTGTTTTGTTGTGAAAATTGAATATTCGAATCCAACTTATAGCTTATAAAACATGGGAAAAATCATGGTTCTGACTTCAAAGATGGAATTCATGTTGAAGGTCAAACCCATGAATTTTTGGATGTTCTACAAGATATTTTATGCTTATTAGCAAATTGTAAGGTTAAAAATGATTACTTATTTTCTGACCATTTGTTTTGATTTTTTTTTCTTAGGTATTTGAGGCCAAAGAGTATTTTACATATTTAAAAAGTATTTTATTTGACATAGTTAATCAACATAAGTCAGATTCCAACTTACACGTCAAAACACAGACTTTCACCACCTGGCCATGCTGGCTTACTTGCAACGAGAATGGGGATTTTCTTATATATGCTTAGCTTTATAGGCACAGCATTTATCCATTAGACCAATCTCATTTCTGTAAAACTTTAAATAGTAATGTTTACTGTAATTCTGAATTTACAAAGTGTATCTTCACAAAAGTTAGTAAGCTTTTAGTACATATTATAAATCTGTCGTACACAGAAGATCAGATTTTTTAACTCTTTCTGCAATGGGCATCCTTTACTGAGCATGTTACAAGATTTAATCTACTTTTTCCTAGTTATACCAATTAGTATAGCATAAAATCATAGCTAATAATCCATATCTTAATAGTATATAAATTTTACGTTCTTAATTTTATAAGGCAATATTTAAAAAAATCCTGAATTTCCCCTAGTGATAGAAATCTGACATATTTTCTTGAGGCATCCCCTCTTTTCTATGTTATTTATCACCCCTCCAATAAGTACAAAATTTAACATAAATTACTCGCTATAAAATCATCATTGTTCGGTTACAGAGCCATCAAATAGAAAATCAGACCCCTCTTGCCACACCCACCTGTCAAATCCTCTCTTTCAGGATTTGTTAATAGCTCTCCCTTACGTTTAACTATATATTTTCTATAACCAGTAGAAAACTAGGGTTTTCATCTATCAATTGATGTATTCTATTACATAGTGTTCTGATCAGATAATCACCAATTTTACTTGAAATGCAACTTTGGTTCCCACTGAATGACAACAGCTAGCTTGGATGTAATTGTATACTTTTTGCATGTTATTATTTTATGTTCTTTGGTGCATTATTTAATTAAATAAAAATTATTTAGTGCATTACCACCATTAGTATAAAAAAGTAGGGGTAACTGTCATCCACAAAAAAAAA
>NW_013665852.1:180712-181490 GCF_000517525.1 Limulus polyphemus | reverse complement strand
ATAAAATATAAAGTTTTACTGAAATCAAATATTTGAAATGTATATAGGAGGTTTAGGAGATTACACAAATGAAATCTAAGATTTTTGAGATGAAGAAAAGTATTTTTAATCTTAACATGAAAATCACTTTGCACACGGACTAGTAAAAAAATACTCAATATACTCACGGACAAATCTTTTTTAGTTTATTAAAAATATTTCACTAAAAAATATGATTTTTTTGTATGTGAAAGACATAATGTTTACTGAAAGTTAGCAAAATTTTGTAAAGATATACATACTATATTAAAAGTTAGTAGTATCAAAACTCTACAGACTTTAAACGAGTACAAAGAGCTCACATGGTCAGTAAAATAGACCAAACTCATGTAAAAAAGTATTTTTACTAAAACTTTGTCTGTGAATTTATGAAACCTTTTACCGAGTCTTAGTGAAAGGTGATTTTCATACTAAGAATAAAAATTATTCTTTTCATCTTATAGTTTATATGTTTAACTCTTTCAGCCTGTACATGAGGAAAAATTGTTGAATTTATATAGAGCATACTGAAGCTAAGAAAAATAAAAATTTTGCTCTTTGTTACACATATTCTTTGTTATAATCAGTTTATTAGTATTTTGATGAATTACTTGTCCTGCTCTTTCACAGTATTTACAATATTTTCACCTACAATACTGTAAATAATTGAAAAATGCAGGAACAGTAAGAATTAACTCTTTCAGAATGGGCTCAGTCCCTGGGACTGACCTCGTAACCATTTTGTGCTTGTTATAGTTTT
>NW_013665852.1:180088-180691 GCF_000517525.1 Limulus polyphemus | reverse complement strand
GTTCTTTGGTGCATTATTTAATTAAATAAAAATTATTTAGTGCATTACCACCATTAGTATAAAAAAGTAGGGGTAACTGTCATCCACAAAAAAAAACCTGGGTAAATACTTTATTTCTTGTTTTTCATGTTTATTCTTTACTTATTATTATAAAAGTATATAAAATGTAAAATTAGGATCTCTTCAGGTTAATTATGGTTAGATTAGGTAAAATAAATAATAATAATACAATAAAAATGTTTCATGAGTCATGCATGCATCAAGCTCGAAGTAGCTAGTCAGTAATGTAATTCGATAGCATAACACGAGCTCTACGTTTCTCAAATGATTTACAACTTATAATGGCATGAATAGTAGTTAGACACAGTTCAAAAGGCAATAAACAATCAAATCTATGTATAAATAGATGTATACTGTAACGAGTTTAAAGCTACTTAGGATAAATGAATGTAGTTTCATGTTACCATTTGAAGTCATTCAGAAAGATAAAAGTGTAATTTAGATTTATTTCGTTTTTTCTTTTGGTGGTTACAAGATTGGTGAAATTGACCAACCATGTACAGAGATAGGGTAGAGAAAATAAAATATAAAGTTTTACTGAAA
>NW_013665852.1:174370-179076 GCF_000517525.1 Limulus polyphemus | reverse complement strand
CTCGATTCCTGCTTGATGTAAGTTGCTAAGCCTTTAAAAATTTTGCACGTGGAGGATATGAAAGAAAATATCTTTTTTTTTATATTTTATATATATATACTTTTGAATAACTAAAAAATCATAAATTACTACATCAATACCATTCTATTATAATTTATCAAGCTTAGTAACTAAGCTGTAGTTTAGTCTAAAACAAATATGAAATTTGGAGCAGATTAAAGACACACCCAGTTTGATACAAAAGATATTGACATAAATTCATGAAATAGTAGTTCAATAACATTTAAATGCAAGTCAACAAACGAGATGACATGGCCTTTCACCCATGACCCGTCTCGAAAGGGTTAAAGCAGGATGAGTGAAACTTTAGGTCCACTCGTCCTACAGGATTAGTTGACAGAGGCATTTTTTAAAATTTACATTATGTTATGATACCAACCATTAAAAACGTCTGTCCTGCTTCCAAGATGAGGCGTTCATTTTCATGTTCAGCTTCCTGAACAATTCTCACTGCATCCTGGGGTGTCATCATATTCCATAACCCATCTGATGCCAGAACTATACAGCGATCTCGCTTCGGATCCAGAGTAACAACAGCTACATCTGGTTCAGGACTGACCACAAACTCCCCTTGAAAGTAATTGTAGCTCCATAAATCTCCTAAATAAAATAATTATACTAGTACAGGCCTTACCAGAAACTGGATAGAACAACAGTGTGAAACAAACTAAATATCATCAAACTTTCACAAAGTTCGATCCATATCTCTAAAATGCTGTCTAAAAACTTTCAACATTTCATTTTATGAGAAAAACAAATCTCCTGTTAGGTTTCAGCAACATATAAGTATTGTAATAATAAGGTTCATAAGGCTAAGTTAAACTCTAAACAGTAGCTTTTGGAATAAATTCAACAATACTTCCACAAATATAGTATGGTTTCATGAGACCTGTGAGTTTTTTTTGTTTTGTTTCTTTCTTCAGATCATTGTGAATACTTAAAAGAAATGCAAAAAACTTACATCCACTGATTTCCAAAACAACAAAATCAATATATATCTACACACAAGTACTGTACCAAGTGACCTGGCAACAGCCAGAAATGGAATACGATCAAAATGTGTGCTTCGACGGACTGGTCCTTTGTGACCAATACGAGGTCTCTTCCACACAACCCTTTCTACACCCGCTTTATTCATCACAGAACCTCCCACACTGTGGATACGTTGTCTTTCTGCTGGGGATTCTGGCTTGTGGTCTTTAGTTAGTGGCTGAGCAACCCAACTATTAGAGTCTGAAAAAGCATACAAACACATCAATTTGATGTATGCTCGTAACATGACTTACAAATGTGTATATTAACAAATAAAAGTAAGGTTTTCTCTTCCACATTAGTGGTTATTTCATTTACAAGCTTTTGTCATAGTTTTATCAGCTGAATGTAAGTTTCAGTCTTTAGAGAATTGTGAAAGAGAAAACCTCATTCTTAGTATATTAATATACAAAGCAAAAAATATATACTGTTAAGGATAACAAAAAATGTGACATTAAAAAATATATTATGCAGTTAGCTATTTTATGATGATATGTAAAAATTCATACATAAAAGGGACATAAAAACAGTGTTATGCAATTAAAAATTTAACCTAAAACATGACATCCAGAAATTATACTTGCTTATTAGAAAACAGTACTGTACCTCTAAACATTTGTACATCACTAAAACATCTAGCTCCTTACTAACTTTTTCTAAAGTCAATAAAAAAGAAAAGCTTACCTTTATCTTGACATCCCAAGACAATTTTAGAATCTCCTACATGACCTACATACATTTTTCCATGCCTTATGAAAGCCACACTTGCAGTTGTTCCTGAAGTACTTGGTAAACCAGAAAATGTCCTTGGCCAATTATCTATGGAATATCAAAACAATTAAATAAACATTTTATCTATCAATCCAAACTTGCAGTATTGATTAATGATGATCCAGTTGTTTTAAGAGACATTGAAGCCTTGAGCAGTCTAGGATACCTCTCTGTTAATTCTTTAAATTTGCTTAAAGGCAACTTGATCCATTACAAGAACCTAACTTTGTCTTCTGTGCATAAAATTTTCACACACAAAAATAATAATTACATTAAAATACTGAATTGTATGTATAAAATATCAGCTTACAGTAGCAGTGAAATAAAAAATGGTAATGAAATTAATATATTAATAAGGAGCACTAACACATTCCATATTGTAAGCACTGTCCTTTCACCATTATAAGGAATAAATATTTTCTGCACAAAACAAAATTAGAAAAATGCTTTAAAAACAGATTGAACAACATTAACATATAAAATTCAGATTTACTAAAGCTTTGAACAATCTTCAAGGGTTGTTCTAATACTTCATGACAATATATAAAATGTTAAAAAAAAAGAAGATATATCATATAATACATGCATCATATAGAAACTTTAATGTAAGTATCAAAGTACATTAATGCTAAGTTTCAGTGCTCAAAATTTTTATATAAATAATTTCTGATCATTCTCTACAAAACTTTAGTAATTCTAAGATACATTTAGCAAGCTACCAAATTGTTTGTTGCTTCTCTATATTGATAGTGAAGCCCATGTTACTGTATTTTCAACAATAAAACGAGCAGCTCTTAGTACAGTTAAGTGGCAATAACAGAAATTCAAACTGATGACTTGTACATACACCATTTGTTGCAGTAAACAATTACTGAATTAGGGGGAAAAAATGCAAGGTTGAATTGCCTGGTGTCCTGTCTTTTTCTACTGTTCTTCAATTTAAAAAATATAGAAATCAAAAGTAAGCAAACATAAAAGTTTTTACATAGTATACCATAACACAATCAACTTAACAAAATATACTGTCCATTTTGTTAAGAGTACTGCGTGATTACTGAGTAATGAATAGTTACACTTAGTAACAGTTGAGCTTTGTTTATATTATTACTATTAGTATTAGTTATACTATAGGGCAGTAGGTATAGTGTAAAACTAAAAACAGAAAATGTATATAATGAAAATATAATCAACAAAGTTTAAAAGTTTTTCTATAACAATTGTATTCACTTGTACATGTTCATTTATTTATTTACTTAGTGAACTATAAACTCCGAAAAGCTTGAAAACACATAAACAGTTTACGCACAAAAACAGGACACGCGTTGAATTGTGGGTATTTTACGACAGCATTTAGGTTCCCAAAGCAACGTCTATGAATAAAGCTAACGCTACCACATATTGTTAGTCCTATCGAATTATAAGAACGAGTAAGCCTAGGTTTAAAGTTTAGTACATAACTTACCAACTTCCTTCCACATGTCAAAATGTGTGGTTAGAAAACCATCTTTGATCGCCTTTAATACTAATTCGTCGTTATCTGACCAAAAATTCTTTTGATTCACTATATGATTCATGAGATGTTCTTTTGCATATAGAGCTGCTTCGCGTCCTCCGTGTCCATCAAAAATTCCAAAGTAGCCGTACTCAAGGTCTTTTTCATCTTCAGTTTGTTGATAAGCCACAACAAATGCATCTTCCATATACTTTCTCCCACCCTGATTACAGTGTCCAGTAACTCGTAAATTTACTCCAATTGTCGGTGACATTTTACCCTGTAAAATTTGTCTAAAAATCAGCAGGCAAAACAAACATTACTGTGACACCCTACCTCCCATTCTAAGTATCTGACGTCAGCATCCTCATCTAACGAATGATTGGTTGTTTTATTTTACCTGGCGTCATTGATCACGTGCATTTTACTCCCTCTAACAGTATCTTAACATTTTTAAGTTTAAACGCATTGTATTGGCTAAACGACGAATAACACAACGCATCCAAATACGTCATTCTGACGTCAAAAAATGTCTGACGTTTCATTACTTCCGAAAATTGAGAACTAAAAATATCGTGATCAGTTTTAAAATGACATTTTTTAAAAAACAGTTAAAATCGCGACGCTTCAGTTAATCACACTATTAAATCTAATCAACCAGTAAGTTCATCGCCTCTTAATAATAATTAAGAACGTAAAAGTTTATGAATTTTGGTTATTTTATATATATATATATGTGTGTGTGTGTGTGTACTTATACGTAATGTGTACTAATTCTTATTCTAGTAGAACAGCCTGTGTGTGTGTGTGTGTCAGTCAGTCAGCGCCATAGCTCCAAGAGAAAAGACCCTCGAAACCTGAAATTTTTCACGCATGCTAAGGGAATTCTAAGGGTGTGCACCTGAGCATTATTTTTTTTTTGTCAAAACAATTTTCGAAAATTTTTTTGTTTGCCCTATAGCAATTAAGCCATAAAAAAAGAGGTGTATGCTGCCATATTTCGCTTGGTATAACAAATTATTAGGGAATAAGTGTTTAGTAATAATAACTGTTTTGTAATAACAGGTTTAAAAAAAAGTAAAAAAGTATTAGAATTCATATTATTGACGGAAATGAATATATTTAAATGTTCGTTCGTACTCGTTTCATATTCATATAATGCTTGAAAACAACGTGTCTATATCTTCAGTATTAGTGCCTTTATGCATTTGGCATGTATTGTTAGGTGAAAAGCGAAATTTTGATCCTTTCTGTATAAAAATAACTAAACAGTTCAGATAATACCTGGGCAACGCCGGGAAAGGACGGCTAGTGTGTAAAAAACATTTCATAAGTTGGAAACAATATAATT
>NW_013665852.1:166777-174000 GCF_000517525.1 Limulus polyphemus | reverse complement strand
AATTGAGTCAAGCGCATGAATCGTTCGTTCGTTGTGAATTATAGCGTTTGTTTAATTTATTGCGTGACTGTGGAAATTAAGTGTATTGCAAAGTTGTATTGAGAAAGAATAAACTAGTCTTATTTAAGAAAGGACTTGTATCGCTAAAGTTTCTTCGGAAAGAATTTTTACGGAAAATTAACAAACGAACAGAGACGCAACATAATTATTGTTTTAGTACGCCACAATCAAGCACATAAAATCATTTTTTAAAAGGTTTTATCTTTGTTTTTAAATTGCTTTCTAAAATATGTGGCAACACTCTATGTACAGGTTTAAATCTAGATAAAATTGTTATAGAAGTTTTGCAAATCATATTTAGAAAACAAAAACATAAGTTAAAATTAATGAGACATTATATAAAGTAAGCTAAGTTTTGTCAATTAATACTGTGTTACGTCTACGTTCGTTAATTAATTTTCTGTAAATTTGTTCCGACGAAACTTTAGCGACACAAGTCCTTTCTTAAATAAAACTGGTTTATTCTTTCCGAATACAACTTTACGATACACTTAATTTCAACAGTCGCTCTTTAACAAACGCTATAATTCTCAACGAACTTCTCACGTGCTCAACAATAATCTCTCTGACTGCAGTTCAATTACTCATTACCTCTGTTGTCCCGTCACGTTGTGACCGTCTTATATATATATAAGACTAATACATATCTAGTAAATACTAGGTCATTCATGAAGGAACAGGATATTTCTAGAAAACGTGGCGTGATACTAGTTACGTGACCTCGCTGACGCAACAACTGCTTCTTAGCATATTAGAATTAGTCCAAAATAAGCACAAATATAATTACTAATTAGTAGTTCATTTATATTTTTGATTAAAAATCACGCTAGACCAATTTTTCCCCACACTCCTATTAATTACTTCATTACGAATTTCAAACTAGGGATACGTAAGACAGCGTTTTAAATCTATATTTTATGTACCACCTGCTTATTGATTTGCTGCACATAAAATATAAATCTAATTTTTTTACAGACTTCTCAACTCAAAGCAGCGATGAGCTAATAAAAAGAAATGCGTAACAAAAATCTGCAGTAACTGATTTTCACCGTGAATATGATCATTACAGCACAGTTCACGTAACGTTATTTGATTATGCTAGCGAATCATAATTTTTATTGAACATTTACTGAAATATTTCGTTTGCAAATTCTTGTAGGTTGCCGTGTGTGTGTATGTATATATAAATAAATATATATCTTATTATACTGGAGCTTGCGATGTATTCGCCCAAAACTCGGATCTCGAAAACTACCGCACCAATCATCACCAATAATAATTGGGTAATACTTTTGTAACTAGGCAGTATTTTTATAGCTGAGCAATAAATAAAACAGTTGAAATTTCCACAAAAATTATATGTTTCCGATTTAACTAATAAAAATTACAAAAAGGAGCAAGTTTCAAATATAAAACAATTAAAAAACAAACTTTAAAAAAATATTTGTTTTTCTTTACTGAAAATCTCATGAGTGTTGCAACAGAAAAGCAAAGCACTTTCATTGATAACTACGTCTACAAAGAAATACGTCAATAAAATCTACTCTGTGATGTAATGCTACGATGATAGCTCATTTTTAAAGTAAAATTTCAATAAAATTCTTTTTCTCATGGATGGTGAGGGTCGTGGGTTCGAATCCCCGTCACACTAAACATGCTCGCCCTTTTAGCCGTGGGGGCGTTATAATGAGACTGTCAATCCCACTATTCGGAAGTAAAAGAGTAGCCCAAGAGTTGGCGGTGGGTGGTGATGACTAGCTGCCTTCCCTCTTGTCTTACACTGCTAAATTAGGGACGGCTAGCGCAGATAGCCCTCGTGTAGCTTTGCGCGAAATTATAAAAAACAACAACAAAGAATTCATGTCGATGTAGATACAATTCGCCCGGAAGCTAGCTAGCTATGCCCTTGGCCACACATGCTGTTTTCCACCGTTGAAGAGAATCCACTGAAGTTAAATAACTTGAAATGTTCGAAATTTATAAGTATTCCTGGTCAAATATCTTAAGTTTTTCTATTGATAAGCGTTCTAAAAAATTACAGTTATAGCTTTCGAAGTTTATAACACAATGATTATAGCGAACTACTAATAGACACTCTCTTTTAGGCGCGTCGCATTGGTTGTATTTATAGACGTGGGAAGATTTTCTAGAAAATTCAGATTACATAACAATACTGAGCTATATTTAAACGGTTATGTATATAGATATATCGTTGATCCTTACTCTCGAGAATCTTCTACAACTTTGGAGAATAGGCGGGAGATTCGCAATACATATCTAACACTACAAGCTATGCATGTTTTTAGATAGAAACTTAATCTAAACAACTTTCATATTAAAATAAATACATAACAACAAATTCGTTACAAGTGTCAGATAATTCCAGAAAAGGCCGCAGGCCCAATAGCCTTCCGCGGGAACTAGTAGTTATACCTGCCCGGAGGGGGGGTATTTCTGCTAGTATATATATAAATAGTTCTAGTACTATATATTACATTAATTGTAACTGGCGATCAAATCAGAACCATATTACAATAATGGAATTAACAAATTAAAGTCAAAATGTTCACAATGAGACCTAAAAAATAAAAATTATCTGTTACCATTCCTTGACATTACCATTAAGTTATAATGGAAAATGCCTGTAGTCATAGATCCCAAAAGCACTGGGAATATTCCATCTATCAGACATGATCCGAACGCAGGTGAAGAACTAGTTAGTAGCCACGGAGGATCAACCCACAACGTCTCAACTCCTACTGTCTGCCGCTGTCTGCGATCATTTGTGAGAAGGTAGTCACCTCCAGTCTTTAGACATATAAAAAGAGCCTTGTAGTAGAAATGAACCACCCTATATTTCTAGAATTTTAAGACTCCCAACCTCCATCCTTTTCAGTAAGTGTTGCGTATTACAAAATTATGTTAAATTATGTTAAGCAATCATCCTGATATTTAGACATAAAAATAACCTTGTAGTAGATATAAGCTCTCTATTTACTTTTTAAGACGCACACCTTCCAGTCTTTTAATAATTATTACAAAATGGTGTTAAATAGAACTAAAGCACCTTATCTTAATAGTTCTGTAATAATTAAACTCCCATCTTCCTCCCTATCAATTTTTTCCAACTATAAACCAGGTGAACTGAGACAAGCCCAGCTACCTGAAGTTGATATTTTCATCCCAGTATGCTGAACAAATACTTTAAAAAATTATAGTTAAAGATTTATCCATGCACATACATCATTGAATTTTATCGGTTGTTTTTTTTTTAGTTTATTTTCATTTTCTAAACTTAAAGTTTTCAGTAGAATTTTTAAAGGGTAAATAATTTCCTCTCTAGCCTTTCTCTACATGAAATAGTTATCAAGGGAAAATCTAAAACTTAATTAAATTAATCAAAATGCCTTCAGTACATAGAATATTTTAAACGTGTTTAGTTCATAAAACTCTTTCATTAATTTCTCACCGGCAATATATGTTTGACAAAATAAAATATTTAAATATTGTAAACCATAGATAATAAATAACAGTAGATTGGCCAGTCACTACTCTTTATCATTGCGATTGCCACTGCTATGTGTTGAAGTTCGAATTGGTAGACAATGTAAAATGGCTGAGAGTGAGTTGTCCGTCTAATTTAAGGACTTACAACGCTAAAATCAGTGGTTCGATTCCCCTCGGTTGACACAGCAGATAGCTCGATGTAGCTTTGCTATAAAAACACACAGTCTAATTCACGACCCAAAAGAACGACGGGAACACAGTGCTATTTCATTAATTGTTACACATACTGTAACCAAGGCGGTGGTTTACATCTGGTTTCAAAGTCTTTTTTTTTTTTTTTGGAAGGCATTTCACCTACACAAGTTGGCATGACAGTTTGACAGCTTCTGATTTGAAATGCTGGCAATATTAAGTACTCAAATAAGTTGAAATAACCATCCACGACATTCTAATGTCGCCTGCTGGCCAGTCAGGTTACATAGAGACGCCGCCAAAACATACACTGTCTACCGATTCAAGTTCTGTGTAAATTCACTTTTTACGTCTCCGTTTCGTTAATTAACTTTCCGTAACTTCGTTCCGACGAAACTTTAGCAACACAAGTCCTTTCTTAATAAAACTGGTTTATTCTTTCCGAATATAACTTTACCGATACACTTATGTTCAACAGTCGCTCTATAACAAACGCTATAACGATGAACTTCAACAATACGTCTCTCTCTGACTGCAGTTCAATTACTCACTACCTATACACATTCTTATTATCCCGTCACGTTGTCACTCTCTTTTATATACCAGACTACCCTATATCTAGTAAATGCTAGAGCATTCGCCAAGGTACAGGATAGTTCTAGAAACGTGGCGTCACTAGTCATGTGACCTCGCTGACGCAACAATATCACTAAGTGTCAAGGTAGGAGTTTATTAAATATACCACTTCGCTTAATGGATGAGAGAGGAAATTTGGGTTAATTTGTATGGTTTAAGATAAGTTTAATCTGATCAGTGATGTTATGGCTTATCTGGGAAACAATTCAAATAAGGCCTAATATTGTCAATAGACAAAATTGCATGACAAATGAAATTTTAGCAGGTGGCCCCTTCCAGTCCAAAATCCTTGAACTGTCAGTGATAAATAATCAGTATGCAGTACAAGTAGCCCAAAATATTTTGTGTTGCTTGAGCAAATACAAAAAAAAAAAAAAAAACAAGAAAAACATATTAATGTAACTGTGATATATATAGACAAGTGCTTATAACAGAGTGAGCCTAGTTTTATTACAGTACTAGCGAAAGTACCGGGCTTCGCTCGGGTTTTAGGTTGATATGTTGTAGATGACTGTTATAGATAATTATAGATGTCACTATATGTCACGTTATCTAACCCATATAAAAGCTAGTGTGTGTCACGTCACGCTTGGTTTTAAACTTAAATCGTTTCTGAATTAAAGTATTTTATGTTATATTATTAAAGTTTTTAATGATAAAAAACCTCTTTAATCAACGGAAACTCTAAATTAAGAAATCAACAAATATTTTTTTCAATTTTGTAGTTTATACGTTTCATTTTATACTTTCAGTACACAGACTAACAACAATATTAGGTTATACTTTTGTTGCTAACAACACGTTTCAACAGCCATTGTTGGAGCGCATTGTTACCAAAAGGCACTGGCTTTTCTATAAATTAGAAGTTGTTATATAAGGAACCATTTCTTTTCTATGTGGTTTTTCGCTAGCTTGCCTCTTCAAAAAGATGTGCACGTACACGTGGATAAGTAATAATGCCCATGTGCATACCGCGGGGCTCTGAAAGTTCAACACATAGCAATGGCTGCCGCTTGTGCATACCGAAAATCACGAGACTTCCAATCCAGTATTATTTACATCTATGTTGTAAACCAATAAACGAATCCACTCTACCACCAGGAAAATGTAATATCACAAATATATATATATATATATATATGTACCAAAGAGTAAAGATAAGATTAAAAACGAATGTTAAAGAACATAAATATCTTGCAGTATTGCTGCAAACACGCTCAGTTGAACATTTTTTATTGTACAGTTTCTCGGTCTATATCAAATCGAAAACCCATAGATACTGCAATCTGCCGTATTACATACAGAGTGTTCGTGACAAAATGTTCTGTGATGAGCCACTAAAAACCAATCAAGTGGAGAGGGCGCTATATAATCTAAACTTGGTGTTAAATAATTGTTTTTGGAAATAAAGTGTTATTCTTTTGAACTGAAAACGCTTATTTTCTAGAGTTTCCAGAGTAATTATGGCGATTCTGTAAGTTGTACCTACTTGCTAAAGCCTAACTGACTTAGCTCGATAAAGTTCATGTTGCATGTTTTAAAAAGTTCGTTGTTTTAGTGCAAAGCCAAATTGGGCTATCTGCTGCGTCCACCATGAGAAATTGAACCCCGGATTTTAGCGTCGTAAATCCGTATACTTACTGTTGTTTCACTGGGGAAATTGTTTAAAAAAGAAACAGTCATTTATTTGGCTAAATAAAGCTCGGTCGTAAAGAATAAAGCAATATGCCACAAAATAATACTGTAAAGACAAGACCAGATAGAGGGAGCAGCAACCCCTATTCCAGAGTAAAAATGAGTAAAAACTTTATAGAGTTCAAAAATGGAGTAATAATTGTTATAGCAAATTGTAGCTTTTGTAATATTTACGATTCATATACAAGCATGGAGCAGGGGCAGATTAAGGTGGGGGCTGTTGGACCTGTAGCACCAGGCCCGGACTCAGAAAAAAGACCATTATAAACAAAAAGGTCTGTCTTCATTTGGGAGGGGGATGCTTAATAAAAACCAGTCGCCCGATTCTACTTATGTTTGAAGAGAGAGAGAGAGAAAAAGAAGAGGTTGTTTGTTTGTTTTGTGTTTCGCGCAAATATCTGCTAGCCGTCCTTATTTAGCAGCGAAAGACTAGAGGGAAGACAACTAGTCATCACCACCCACCCCAACTCTCGGGCTACTCTTTTACCAACAAATGGTGGGATTGACCGTCATATTATAACGCCCCCACAGGTGAAAGGCTGAGCATGCTTGGTGGGTTGGGGATTTGAACCCGCGACCCTCAGATTGCAAGTCAAGCGCCCTAATCACTTGGCCATGCCGGGCCTAAACAAAAGAAGAAAAATAGAGAGAGAGAGAGAGTTTCTGCATGAGGTGGGTATGCCTATCGTACGATGTAGAGTGAAGAGATGTGATTGGCTCCGACTAGCGTGACTAAATGTAGCCTCACTCTGACCTAGCATATTTGCATATAACTTGCAATGCAAATGTGGCAGGTCTAAGCGAGGTTAGACCTAGTCATGCTAATTAAATGATAGGCCCAGCCAATAAAAAGTTCTTCACTCTATATTTTCATGACGCTATCAGCTTGTCACAGCTTGTGTTCAACACGCCATTTCTTATCGTATTGTTACGACAGCGGGGGTCACGTGACCCTAGTAACGCGTCATATTCTCGAAGGTTCCTGAAGTCTTGAGTGTTTACTAGATATGCGGTAATCTTGTATATAAGCCGCCAAGAAGTGACGGCAGTAATGTAATTGAACTGCAGACAGAGAGAGACTGACGATTGAGTCGAGCACGTGAGTCGTTCGTTGTGAATTATAGCGTTTGTTA
>NW_013665852.1:158768-166631 GCF_000517525.1 Limulus polyphemus | reverse complement strand
TAATCTTGTATATAAGCCGCCAAGAAGTGACGGCAGTAATGTAATTGAACTGCAGACAGAGTGAGACTGACGATTGAGCCGAGCACGTGAGTCGTTCGTTGTGAATTATAGCGTTTGTTATAGCGTGACTATGGAAATTAAGTGCATTGCAAAGTTGTATTCAGAAAGAATAAACCAGTTTTATTTAAGAAAGGACTTGTGTTTCTAAAGTTTCATCGGAAAGAAATTATACCGGAAATTAACTAACGACCAGAGACGTAACAGTATGATCAGACAGACAGTAGGCCTGGAATATGTTGCTAGGCTAGATTGAAGATATTTATATCTTTCGATTCTTCATCCCCAAAAGCTTCAGATTTTGTTAAATAAAAGAATTCAGTCATCACTAACAATGTAAGTTACAGTATCTTAAGCTTTTAGGGCATATTGTATCAATTATTTGTGCTTCCTGGATAGAGTTTGCAAATTGTTATCCTGTAAAAAATCTATAGATCTACTTGTGGATCTACCTAATTTACCCACTTATCAGGTGTAAATAATTCGTTGACAACGTGACAAGCATCATTAATTGGAGGGTATAGAATACAAGTCATCCAAGTACAAAATTTGAAATTATTAACTACAGAAAATGATATGCGATAATTTGTTATGAAACTATTAGATAGCTCATTCTGACACTTCTCTCTCTCTCTCATATATATATCTGTGCACACAGATATTGTTCTTTAAATATTCATCTCATCTGTTATACAGATGTACAAATACAAGAGCAGTTGGAAAAAGCCAAAGTCAAATAAAGAGGGGAAAAATGTAGAGAAAGTAGTAGCTAAAACTAGGAAGCTAATGGATTTATAAGCTTCATCATCTAGTGCCGAAACCCTCACGAGCCAAGACAGTGGAAACAATAATATAGACACTAAATCTTTGAATGCTGATGAACGTCAACCTCATCGTATCAAATTGAGCCCTTGCCCTCAATCAGAAATTACCAAAAATACAACCGCCAACCGAGACTATGAAAACAATCATGTAGAGACCACAACTCTTGATGCTGATACTGTCAGCCTCATCAAATTGAATCCAGCCCCTACCAACAGGAAAAAATAAATTATTGCAATAGCGATGAAGATACGAATCCATCCTATATATTAAACATTGGGACATGGACAGAACTTTGTGACGAAATCAGAAATTTTGTTCGTGTGTCGGAGATTACTTATTACCAGCACACGGCTGCTGATTTCAGAGCATCTACAAAATCGATTCTAGATGCTCAAAGACATTTTTTTTATCGCGAGAAATTTAATGCAGAAAAGGTTAAAAGAGATTGGCTTTGCTGCTCACCATCGAATGGAAACGCCTTCTGCATTACATGCAAATTGTTTCAACAGCAATGTAAACTTCTTTGCTAGCAACAACTGGTTACTCTGATCTGAAACATGCTGCAAGGAATTTTAGTCAGCACAAAACAAGCTTGCTGCATCAAAGTTGCATCACCAAATTTGTTATCTGTAAAACCAAATGGGGATGAATTGACAATACTTTAACAGAGCAGATGGAGTCAGAAAAAAACATACTGATAAATAAGTTCTAGAGTGTATCCTCTCCATCATCTAGAGGGGTAGCATCAAGAGGAAGTGATGAATTAGTTGGTTCGGTGCATAATGGCAATTACTTAGGAATACTGGAGCTATTGGTTGAGTATGATACATTTCTGGCTGAACACGTTAAAAAGCACACAAAATAAGGGAAAAATTCATGTTTCATACTTATTCCCCACTGTTTCTGAAGAATTCATAGAATTCTTACATAAAGAAGTTTTCACCACCATTATCCAAGAAATCAAAACATCCAAGTATTACTCAGTGTCTGTTGACATATCCCACGCAGATCAACTGACAATAATCTTTAAATAATACATTCTAGATGATGGTCCTGTAGAGAATTTTGCCACACTCTTATCGATAAGCAATTACACAAGAGCAGCTAGAGTTCTCATTAATTTCCTTGGAAAGAATGATAAAAGAATTCAAGATTACTGTGAGCAGTCTTATGACAATATATCCAATATGAACAGCAGATATGCAAGCATTGATCAAAGAGAAGTACCCCATAGCAAAGTATGTTCCCTGCTGTGCTCATTTGCTCAGTTTGGTTGGACTGAAGTACTTAAGCTTCTTTACAGAAGACCTCCACAATGCCACCAAAAACTTATTAGTACAAATCCTATGGACTTGGAGAATTACACAGAGAAAACAATTGCTCAATATGCCGCCTTCTGCAAAGTAGGGTTCGTTGAAAAACCATCTGAATCCAAGGAATAAAGTATGCTGAGAATGATATGCGACCACTTTTGTGCATTAAAAAGGACTTGTTAAAATCACTTGACAGCAAACAGATCATAAATGCCTTTGCTACAAAAAGAGCCAGGAAGTATAGATGACATAATCTGCTACTACTACTGGGCATACTATGTGAGTACCGGTGTGATGTAAGCGTGTGTGTGTGTGTATATATGCGTGAGTTGATGAGTTTGTGTGTATTTGTTTTTTCTGTCAATATGCTTTGTTGTCCAAATGCAAATTTTGTCTGCGTTAGAGTACCACTTTTCCTATTCAAGAAACATATAACATTTTTCATTAATCTGTAAACGAGTCTTGCAAATGTGTGGGTATTATTTTCCCATTGTTTCCAAAAGTAAAACATATTTTGAGGTTTAGTTTATTTTACCTTAGTCTTTAGACGCGATCATAAGAGGCCCAGTAGAAATATTTAGCCCCAAGCCCAGCTGACTCTTACTCCGCCCCACTGGCATGGAGTATTTGTTTTGTTTATTTACTATTTCTGGTAATATATAAACCTTATTTATGTGACACTACAGAATGAACTGACACATGTGATATTACCTGACTTCTGGTACATAAAGAATTGTCACGTTGTAAATGCTATAGAATGAACTGTGACGTTATAAGAGCCCAGGCTATGTACTGTTAAATTGTATTGTTTCGTCTCTGGTCGTTAGTTAATTTCCCGTATAATATCTTTCCAATGAGACGTTAGCGACACAAGTCCTCTCTTAAATAAAACTAGTTTATTCCTTCTCAATACAACTTTGAAATTCACTTAATTTCCAAGGTCACGCTATCATTTAAACAAACACTATAATTCACAACGAAGGGCACACGCGCTCGACCCAACTGTCCGTCTCTAACTCTGTCTGCAATTCAATTACATTGTTGCCGTCACTTCTTGGTGGTCTTATATACAAAAGCACCGTACATCTAATAAACACTCGAGGCTTCACGAAGGGGCATGATTTTTCTAGAAGTTCATGATGTGGTACTAGCGTCACGTGACTTCCGCTGTCGTAACAGTATACTAGTGTTACTACTTGACTTCTGGTACAGAACGGTCGTGTTTTACATGTGATACTACCTGATTTCTATTACAAAACGAACAATCATGTTGTACTAGTGTTATAACCTGACTTCTAGTACAAAATGAATGTCATGTTTGACATATGATACTATACGACCAGGTACATAACGAAATGTCACGTTGTTCGTTTGATACATCTAAACACATGGTATTAGTTCGTACTGAAGGTAAATTTCACGCTTAAAGAGATTAACAAATAAGTAATGATAACAAACAACAGACATAATTAAATCATATATCATCCAGTTTGGGGGAAAAAAGTTACATACACACATGTATATAACAATTGTCTAAAACCAGATGTTTTATCAGTTCAGAATTCAGTTGGGGTAATATTAAACCCATAATATTTGGAAACAATGAACGATATGAACTGTTGATTTGCAGTATAATTTATGGTTATGAAGGTATACTAGCACATCTTTCTCGTACTATCGTAAACGTTTCCGTTTCTGCCCTTTCCGTTTGAACGTTCGTGGAGTCTTTCCTGGGACTCAATCAAGTAGTCTTTTCTGCGCATGACTGTGAATATAGCTTAGGGCGTGCAGCCGACAGTTGTTTCTGACTCGTCGATCGAAGCAGTTGCTCGCCTGAAAAAACAGTTGCATAAAACGGCTTTATGAGTCCTAGAACTTGTAGTCATAATTGTACTTGTGTTGAAAATATCGATGTGAAATCTGTATATATTGCAATTAATTTTAATATGGACTGAAGCAGTTTTTTTTTTTCAATTTGAATATGAGAAATTACGTGCAACGGCTATGCCAAAAGTGTAACCACTGTTCGTCACCTACTATTACCAATAGGCAATTCCAACAGTGTTCAGTATGGTAACATAATCGGAGTGTGTAGGAAAATGCCGACTTTCATTGGTTTGTATTCTTTCGTTGTATTTGTGTCGTACTGATGTAAGAGTGATGCTTTACTGGCGGTTATTTGACCTCCAAATGTGTTTTAAATTTAAAGAGCTATTGAAAATTGTGCATTTTGAAACTAAACACGTACTCTGAAATATATCAGATAGCTTCAGTTGATCCTCTAACCAACAGTTTGTACACAGTATAGGCCTACACTGTCGTGCAGTCGCGTTGTAAACATCTGTCCGACATGACAAGTCTTGTGGACTATAGTCTATACTTAATAAATGTTTATATTATAAATGTATATGAGTTTGAGTAAGAACATAACTTATTCTATCGACACGTACAGCCAGTGCTATGCTCTTCTTCTGTGACTATTTCATAATTATCAACTGAGTTTTTTTTTACGGTGATTGTATTAATTTTTCATTTTTAAATAGTATTAGTAATTAAATACTGAAAATAATCGTGAAAGTGAAAGAGAAATGCTTTCACACAAGCCTGTGACAAGCTGTGAGATCTAAATTTGTACATACTAATCTACAGTTTTCTTGCATAACAGTAGAGAATCACAGCTAAACTCGACTAAGAATTAAAAGTTTTAATTTATACATTTCCCAAATTTTATAGCCAACATGGAAATCTGTAACTCTTTTTTTTTTTTTGTCTTACTTTAGTGAATGTTCCTATTCCCGATCAATGTGTATGAAACGGGAAGTCTGAAGAGATGTGTACGTTGTAAGATAATAACAGTAACTCCAAATCAGAAGAATTACAAACCATAAACGAGAGAGAAGAAGTTAAATATTAGGAGAGAGAGCCAACTTTAGAATACTTGGCAAACCTAATAGTTACTAAATGTCAGTGAATAGTTTATGGCAAAATTGTCAAGTGACCTTGCAATGCACTCACTATCTTGCTTTGTATCACGTGATGTATCAAATATTGTTATTATATTCAACATACTGATATGGGAATGAGATGTAATTCTACGCTGTTAAAGGAAAAATACTGAAAGTCCGATAGAAAGAAAATCAGTTCTTGCCACTGAGAATGCCTTACTTTTTCAAATAACATTAAATTTTCATTTTTTTTAAATTCGTGAATAAAATTTGGCGATACAGCATTCATATATCTTACTAAATCATTCATCTCTTAACGAGTGGAAGTTCGATCATATCCTTAAACATGGTAAGTTGCCCCTGTTGGACCTTGGCTTATATCCTCCTTTTCTTGTTTGTTACTGTGCGTTTTATTTCATCATATCCTTACAAAATAAAATTGTAGGCTATCTGTTGATCCATATTCTCCCTTTCTAGTTTGTTACTATTCATTTTGTTTAATCACAACCTTAAACATTATAAAATGTAAGCTAGCTGTTGGGCAATATTCTCTCCATATAGTTTGTTAGTGTTGATTTTGTTTAATCATAACTTTAAACGTAATAAAATGTAGGCTAGCTGTTGGTCCATATTCACCCTTTTTAATTTGTTACTGTTCATTTTATTTGATCATTTTAATAAACATGGTAAAATGTAGGCTAGCTGTTAGTCCATACTCACCCTTTTTAATTTGTTACTGTTCGTTTTATTTGATCATTTTACTAAACATGATAAAATGCAGGTTAGCTGTTGGTCCATGTTCTTCCTTTCTAGTTGTTATTGTTGGTTTTGTTTGATTATATCCCTACACGATAACATGTAGGGCAGCTGTTGGTACATCTTCTCCCTTTCTAATTTGTGACTGTTAATTTTGTCTGATCATAACTTTAAACAAGATAAGAAGTAGATTATCTGTTTGTTGATATTCTCCTTTTCTAGTTTCATACTGTTCGTGTCCTTTCACCATAACCTTAAAGATGACAAAATATAGGCTAGCTGTTGATCCATGTTGTCCCCTTATAGTTTGTTAGTCATGATTTTGTTTGACCATGACTTTAAACATGATGAAATGTAGGTAAGCCATTGGTCCATATTTTTCCTTTCTGGTTCGATGCTGATCGTTTTGTTAGATCATATCTTATATTTATACGATAAAATTGTAGGCTAGCTGTTGGTCCATATTCTCCCTTCCTAGTACGTTTTCTTTTATCATATCCTCATGTGATAAAATGTAGGCTAACTGTTGTTTGATATATTCCCTATCTAGTTTGTTACTGTTCGTTACGTTTGATCATGACCTTGAACACGATATAATGTAGACTACGTATTGGTCGATATTCTCCCTTTTTAGTTTGTTATTATCGATTTTATTTGATCATAACTTTAAAAGTGGTAAAATTTAGGAAAGCTGTTTGTGCATATTCTCCTTTTCTAGTTTGTTACTGTTCATTTTGTTTGGTTATATCCTTAAACGTGATAAAATGCAGACTAGGTGCTAGACTGTATTCTCCATTTCTTGTTTGTTTCTGATGGTATTGTTTGATCATATCCTTAAACATAATAAAAGGCAGGCTAGATGTTGAGCCACATACTCCCTTTCTAGTTTGTAACTGTTCCTTTTTGCTTGATATTATCTCTACACGATAAAATGTAAGTTAGCTGTTGGTCCTTATTCTCTCTTAATTTTGTCAGTCTTGATTTTATTTGATCACAACTTTGAAAATTATAAAATGTAAGTAAGATGTTGGTCCATAATTTCTCCTTCTGGTTTGTTACTGTTATTTTTTTTTTATCATAAACTTAAATGTGATAAAATCTAGGCTAGCAATTGGTCCATTTTCTCCCTCTCTAGTTTGTTACTGTTTATTTCGTTTGATCATATCCTTACATGATAAATTCTAGGCTAGCTTTTGGTTCATATTCTATTCTCCCTTTCTAGTTTGTTACAGTTGGCTTTGTTTTATCTTATCCTTACACAATAAAATGTAATCAAGCCGTTAATTAATATTCTCCCTTTCGAAGTTGTTATGGGTGATTTGGTTTGATCATAACTTCAAAAATGACAAAATGTGGGTAAGCTGTTGGTCCATAGAACCTTTCGAGTTAGTTACTGTTGATTTTGTTTGATTATAACTTTAAACACTATAAATTGTATGTTAGCTGTTGGTCCACTTTCTCCCTTATTAGCTTTTTCTGTTGGATTTGTTTGAGCCTAACTTTAAACACGATAAAATGTAAGGTAGCTGTTTGTCCACATTTTCATTTTGTAGTTTGTTACTGTTTAGTTTTGTTTTATCGTATCCTTAAATACTATAAAATGTAGGGTAGCTGCTGGTTCATAATTTCTCTTTCTATATTCTTACCGTTGTCTTTGTTTGATCATATTACACGATAAAATTGTAAGCTAGCTATTGGTCCATATTCTCCCATTCGAGTTTGTTAATGTTGATTTTGTTCGAGCGTAACCTAAAATATGATAAAGTGTAGGCTAGCTATTGTACCGTATTCTCTCTTTGTAGTTTGATTGTGTTAATTTTGTTTTATCATATTTAAAAGGTATTACAAGTAATAATGGCTGGAGACGGCTTGAATGGGTAATGAAGAAAAACTTTAATATAACAGCAAATGTACAACGTTTCGACAAGGTTTTGTCATCATCAGGTACCTTGTCGAAACGTTGTACA
>NW_013665852.1:157727-158747 GCF_000517525.1 Limulus polyphemus | reverse complement strand
TCGATTTATAGTTTGTTCCTGTTGATTTTGTTTGATTACATCCTTACACGATAACATGTAGGTTAGCTGTTGGTCTATATTTTCCCTTTCTAGTTTGTCATTTTCCCTTTTGTTTGATCGTATCCTTAAACATTATAAAATGTAGGCTAGCTGGTAGTCTATATTATCCCTTTTGAGTTTGTTACTATTCGTTTTGTTTGATCACATCCTCAAACACAATAAATTGTAGGCTAGCTTTTTCTTTATATTATTGTTGTCGTTTGTTTTGTTTGATCATAACCTTAAACACGATAATTTGGAGATGTTGGCTCATATCGCACCCCCCCCCCCCTTTGTTTCGGTTGGTTTGAAAATATTTGAAAGAGCGTAATGTTTCTGCAAAGAAAAAAGTTTCGTAAGAGCTTTCCATACCTCACCGCTTCCGATTAAGTTATTGCCCTCTCGTGACTAAGTAATGCATAAAAGGAATATCTTATAGAATATCATATAATTTATGCGAGCTTAAGTTGTAAATATACAGCGTTAATATGATCATTACTTAACAATAAAACTTTATATTTCTGGCAGGAGTCTAGAATATGTAATTTGAAGTATTGTACGGAAAGACATTAAATGAGGCAAACCACTCGTGTTTATGTGTTCTGGAAGGTATACTCTAGTCTGTCTTTATTGTTACTTTCATTAACACCAGTGATTAGAATGTTTAATCTTTTACATTTTATATTAAAGTTATTATGATATTTTTATTATAAATATTATTTTGCATCGTTGGTTCAGTATTTGGAATGAGGACTAACCTAAATTACGACAGAAAGTATCGCTAACAGCGAAGATTTCCACCTGATGAAATAATACATTCTAATCTTTATAAGTAACTAGACCACCATGACCCGTTGAGTCAACCACTATTCAGAGGTTATGAAGAATTCAAGCTAATTTCAATATTGCACCGAAATGAAGGTTTATTTTGAGATAAATAATTCAATCCGTTCGTGTTATTCATAATTCAAGAAAATATCT
>NW_013665852.1:126358-156839 GCF_000517525.1 Limulus polyphemus | reverse complement strand
TTGTTTGTTTCTATTCTATTAGTCTATATTTTTGTCACGCCATCAATACCAAGCTTATATACCCGACTTCTATTTATTACTCATCAAGATTCTACCAACCTACCCTCAAATTGAATTATATCCCCAAAATAGCGCATCGTTCGTTGTATATATGTACATATATATATATATATATATTAATATTCTTTTCGGTGCAAGAAATAAATCATTGGGACCCCAGACGGATGAATTATGTCAAAGAATTAGAATGATAACGTTCGTCATTTTTTCTGTACGATTGTCTGGAAAAGTCACTTACCTATTTAGACGAAAATTAGTTGAAATAATGAAATTTTGATTCAGTCCATAAACATGCATATAGCTAATTACATGGCTTTATCAGTAGAGTAAGCTTTACTTTTGTTCAGCCAATACTGCGAAATAGTCATTGTTAATATTCACATTTTAAAGATGGTTTTAAACGGGCGATTTTTATGGCCACTATTTTATTTTATCACGATCCCTACTATTAAACACTACAGTACTTAATGATATAAACTGTAATATTACTATAGTTTTAAAGATCGATAAGAACAACATCATGTAGCATTAACCATGGATTGCAGTTTACAAACTTACAAAAAGAATTACCGTTAATTCATGACTGTAAGCGATGTATAATTACAGCAGTGTAATAGTATTATCTATATGTGATATCTATCAGTTTACAGCATCATTACAGTATCAAAACAGCGGAATAATCTAGAAACAGTAGCTGTTATTTTACAGTAACTACATTTTATTCACGATGTGTCACTAACAACATCATTGCCAATGTGTCCACTTTTTAAAATATATCGTTTTTTTAAACAGTGACTAATAGTCTACAGAAAGGATGTACACGCTAACAGATACTTAAATTCGAAGTCACAGCACTCAATTCAACTCTAGCAATAGAAATCAAGTTTCTTCAAGAAACGTTCATGCAGAATAATTATTCTAAGAAATTAATCAAGACCACAATAAAATCCGTTTTCTTCAATCTTTCCCCGCCATACACACAGTGATAAAATGGTTACCAAAAACTGAAGCAAAGCTAAGACATCTGCTTAAACACTACAACGTGAGTATTGTTTTTGAATCTACTTCCTGTTTTATAAATATTCGTACCCTGCTAGAGATAACCTAAAATCGACCAACAATGTGGTTTTGGACATAAAATGCGAATTTTAAAAAAATGGAGAAACCACGTGATTTATTTATATCCCAATGGCTGAACTCCAAATAGATGTCAGAAATTGTAATAAAATTACATCAGCGGTAGTTAAGCACGCTAGGAAAACCTAACACATCCACAACTTAAAAAAACATAAATAAAAAAACATCAGCGGTAGCTTAGCATGCAAGGAAAAGTAATTACATCCTTAACTTGAAAAAAGAAATCGCGGACACCAATTATAATAACTAGAAAAGAAAAATTAATATTAATGAGGGTATTGCCACCACGAATGGATAAATAAAAAAAAACACGACCATCCACTGAATATCGCTCTTATTTCCTTCATTCAAAATAATAATGATGAACTGTTCAAAAGATAATTTATACATATATTTGGTGAACGATAGCAAAGTAACAATAATAACGACATGTTATTCTTTAAGCTTAGAGGGCGTTACCGTTCTAAACGTTTTCCTGACATATTTGAGGAATTTCAACGATTATAATGTATATGTTTTTCAATAAAGTTTGTTTGTTTGTTTGAAGTTAAGCACAAAGCTACACAATGGGATATCTGTGCTTTGCCCACCACGGGTATCTAAACCCGGTTTCTAGCGCTGTAAGTCCGCAGACATACCGTTGTGCCATTGGGGAGCGTTTTCAATAAAGTTTGTTTGTTTGTTTGAAGTTAAGCACAAAGCTACACAATGGGATATCTGTGCTTTGCCCACCACGGGTATCTAAACCCGGTTTCTAGCGCTGTAAGTCCGCAGACATACCGTTGTGCCACTGGGGAGCGTTTTCAATAAAGAAGACCGCAGCACTTGGCATCTTTTAGATTTACTGTAGTTTGACAACAGTCTAGTTAAGCCTAAGCTAACGATCGGAACACTTATGTAAAAAGTCAATGTATTTATGTTGTTTAAAACACTTTTCATGATTTCATGAGAAGGAGATTGTGCTACGTTTATTTATCTATTTATCCTTGTATCTATCTGAAGAGATCATTTTCCAATCATCTTATCCACCTGAAATTTGATATTTCCATAAAAAAATATCAATCAGATCTTCAGATCTAATTATATATTTTTATTGCTCAAACATCACGAGGAAAACATAGGGTACTCGGAGTGACATATAAGAGTCGGATTCGAATGCTCAATCCCGAGGTCACTCCCTAGGGGGCCGTAAGTGTGTTGAGATCAGTAGAAGAGCATGGGCAGCATAGAACCCTCTAGAATGACTTAGCTGACCCCGAAAGACCGACCCCTTACGCCTCTCCCGGGTTGCCCTAATGGTACATTTCAGGTTTTGTGACAAATGGTCGAGCGATACCCCATTATAATGGTTATTTATTTGTGACGAACTTGGAAAGACAGCTTTAGCATTCACACGCTGTTATAGGCAATTAATCTCTCTAAAGAAGGTTCTATGTTTTCCCTGTCATCATAAAGCTGGTTTCTGAGCGTGAAATATCTTACATTATGTTTTTAATACTTTCCTATGATAACTGGTCCCCAGAATCTTGTGCGTACTTCTTCTCCTTCAGATTAATTTATCGTTTATCTGCGCTGATTCGCATGCTATGTTTATACCTGTCACACTTCTTATAGCTAACAAACAGTATCTGTTTTTGCTTATCCTGTTCTGACTGTTTCATGACGTAACAAGATATTACGAATGAACCAATAAGTTTTATGTAGCGACGTTTCTAAAAAGAAAAAAACTAACATATATAGATAAATTATTTAACAGTGTTCTGACGCTAGTAGCTATAACCATATATTTCTTATTTTCCCTTTTGTATATTATTACCTATAAACATTGAATGAATACGATATTGCGAACAGTTTTTGAGCGACCGAACACTGTAATCTTCTTTCGTCAGCGGTACACAGCTCGATCAGCAACCTTATAATAATTCTGCATCATGTATTTCTTTCTTCAGCTAATTATCTACCTGTCTTACTCCAATTATAAGCACCGCTTGCTATTGCTGAGATGAAAAGGATGGTCTTTCTCGTAAGTATTACTCCCACTGATTATTTCCGTAATTAATTCAGCAGACAAGGTTCACTATGGTGAGTAAAATACAACTTAATACCCCATGCGTATAATATAAACTGTACCCCTATTTGAAGTCTAGTTTTGTTCTTTCCATTTGTCTTTGTCTAGGGTTATTGGTGATGTGCGGAATTTCAGTGACAAGTGGTGAATAGAATGATAGATCGGGCTTCGTGTTCATTTTTAGTTTTTTAAACAGATTGTCTGTTGAATAATTCAGGGGAATAAGTTAGTATCAGTGATGCATATTATTCAAGTCAGATATAAATGTTGGTTCACCTTTGTGAGTAAAAACAAGCAACAACTCAAAACACTTCATTTTCTAAACATTTGACATTTTCAATCAACACCTCCAGGTGTTTTAATATTTTACTTCTTTTCAAGACCCCCCCCCCCCAGTGGCACAGCGGTATGTCTGCGAACTTACAACGCTAGAATCCTGGTTTCGATACCCGTGGTGGGCAGAGCACAGATAACCCATTGTGTAGCTTTGTGCTTAATTACAAACAAACAAACTTTTCAAGATATGATCCCTGGTCCGCTCTCTAACAGTAACTAAAACGAAGTACAAATTTAACGTATTCAGTTTGATCACTCTGTTACGTGTTATTTACTCTCACCTATAAGGATTGAACATTAACTAATACACACACACGTATTTGACCAAAACATTATACCTGTTCAAAATCAACCAAATTAGAATAAAGGGGTCAGCCATATAAGTATGATATAGAAAAAAGCCAGTTACATGAAAGGACAAACCCCGTAAAGGTGAAATGTAAAAGTACTTAAGTTAAATAAAAGAAAACTTGGCCTCCTTTTTATATTCATGTTGTTGCTTGTTTCAGTTACAATGAAAAAAAACGAGCCAAGAATCAGTAGAACTATATTCTGAAATGTATCTTGATTAACATCTGAACACACTGCTTTAGTCCAGTGAAGCATGTAATTTTTAACTACTCTTTGAATTGTTATTTCTCTTAAAATAACAAATATAATACATTATAATGTGGTATATAATTTGAAAATTAATTCAGAATGCCATTAAACTGAAAGTATAATTCGAACCTTAATTGTCAACACAGATAAAGCGTTTTAGACACAATCTCATTCCTTCATTTCATAGTTTCCATGTGCTTTTAAATCACTTTTAACCTGGTGAGGCCCGGCATGGCCAGGTGGTTAGGGCGCTCGACTCACAATCTGCGCCTCGCGGGTTCGAATCCCCGTCACACCAAACATGCTCGCCCTTTCAGCTGTGGGGGCGTTATAATGTGACGCTTAATCCCACTATTCGTTGGTAAAAGAGTAGCCCAAGAGTTGGCGGTGGGTGGTGATGACTATCTGCCTTCCCTCTAGTCTTACACTGCTAAATTAGGGACGGCTAGCGCAGATAGCCCTCGTGTAGCTTTGCGTGAAATTCATAACAAACCAATTTAAGCAGCTTAGTTAAGAACATCCACTCTAACTGCTGAACTTCTCTCTTTTGGCCGAATAGTAGGATTTGACCGTCACCCTTATAACGCCATTTTTTGAGATAACGAGGCGCGAACATAGCACCTGCAAACCCATGCATTGTCCGGCACTCTAACCATTGGACCTCGCTCGGCCATATGACACCGTAAACATGATTAAACTGCGAGATGTAAATTTTACAATGAAAGAAGTTTAATAGTAGTAGTATGTTATACTAATTAGCACAATAAAAAATATACCGTACACAATTAATGGTGAAATTGTTGCATAAATTGTGATACAAAATACCACAAAACCCCTGACTAAATAAATGAGAAATCTAACATGTTTAGAATTATGTTTAGTTTGTCTGTTTAAAATTAATGTATCATTATTTCAAACAGTAAAAACTTCGTGTGTTTATTTTACATGTTTATAACTGAGCTTGACTCCTATCCAACTGATTATTTACAAGTACCTGGTGAAAGAATCGGTAGCTGCATCTGTCCTACTTGAAACTCTTTTTGGATGTTTCGAATCTTATTTATATATAATTATTAATTTGTTATGCGTTTTAAAGTTAAATCATTTCCATAAAAAACGATTTAGTTCTGATGAGATGGAAATGTATGGCTAATGAAAGTCAAAAAGTCAATTTGTAAAGAAGATGACAAATCTTGGCCCCCAAGGTGGTTCAATGGTATGTCTGAGGGCTTATAAAACCAAAAATCTGGTTTCGATACACACGGTAAGCACAGCACATACAGCTCATTGTATGGCTTTGTGTTTGACAACAAAGAAATTTTGACATTTTTATAAACCACGTGTCATGAAATGTCTGATTCTATAACAAAGGTAATGGTAAAAAAAAGAAAAACTTAAATGCTAATATTTTAGAATAATTGTAAAAAGTAAATTAATCTTTGAAACATCCAACGACATTTTTTTAGAATTTACAATCGTAAATAGTATTGTTTGTTATTTTTCGGATATTCGCGCAAAGCTACGTTAGCTGTCTTTGATTTTGAACTGATAGATTAGAAGGAATGCAGCTTAGTTAAGAACATCCACCACAACTGCTGAACTTCTATACAGCGTAATTAAAAACACCCACCACAACTGCTGAACTTCTATACAGCGTAATTAAAAACACCCACCATAACTGCTGAACTTCTATACAGCGTAATTAAAAACACCCACCACAACTGCTGAACTTCTATACAGCGTAATTAAAAACACCCACCATAACTGCTGAACTTCTATACAGCGTAATTAAAAACACCCACCACAACTGCTGAACTTCTATACAGCGTAATTAAAAACACCCACCACAACTGCTGAACTTCTATCTTTACATAGCACCTTTCCCTTGGCTTTAGTAACCACTATACAGTAGAGGATGCTGGGAAAAGTAATGCAACTACTGAAGACAGTCGACTTACTTATTGACTAACATAATGATTCTATTTGCAGATTTTTGTATGTAGAACATGACAATCTTATCAGAAAAGTTCAGATATCAGCAATACACTTGTTTAAATAAAACGGTCTGTTTAGCAGTTTTATTAAATCAATTTCCAGTTGATTACGTAGATTAATTTAATGCATAAAAACTTCAAACAATTCACAATTCAAGAACTTTAAACTTGTTACAGTCAAAATATTCCTTATAAAACAATGAATAATCTAGTTACAATCATGCACCATCCATTCAAAATCAAACAGACCTACCTATGTCTCTCTATTATATGCACCAGCTTCTGACTTTACACTGTTCCTGCGTTTTTTGACAATTTTTAAGCAACTAAATTTTCATGTTTAAAAATTGCTATGTAGTATACGGTAATTTTTACATAATAGTGTTTTCCCATTATTTTTGAATTTGCAGTATGGTACTATTAAGCAGTAACTGAGTAACTATGAAAAATACCGCAACAATTTACAATGTAATCTAAGTATTGAAACGCAACAGAAACTTTGAAATGCAATCTGTTTTATTTTATTTGTTCATTAGAGTACCACAAAAGTTTGGTAAAAGTGATAATACATACTTAGGTATAAACGCTGGTAGTTTAAATTCATAAAAAAACGACGAATGCTTGCTTCCTGGTATGCCGCTTAATCATATTCTACACATGTTTTCGATCGTTGAGATAATGGGAATTTGATCAGTTCATTTTTGTGAGATTACAATTCAATTATTGTAAATGTAATGCACACGAAACTACTTAGTGGTTAAGGTATTGTTTTTGATTTTGCATAACCCATGTGAGGTGAAATTAAATTTTACAGTACTTCGACTCTTTTTTTTTTAATATCTATAAATTTATGTTCTGTATTTTTAACTAAAAGGATTGACCAAAACAAAATGTTTTAAGATTTTTAATATTTCTCTTGACGTACAAAGTTATAACATAAAAGTTAGGTCTCAAATGTTCCTAACGCACAAAGCTATAATGTGACAATAAGAAACCCAATGTACCTATTATAAAGTTGTGAGGTTAAAGGGAGGATCCCAAATGTGACTAACGCACAAAACTATGATGTAAAAATAAAGAACCCAACGAGCTTAATGCTTGTGATGTATAAGTAAGGACCCCAATGTTCTTAACATACAAAGCTATGGTGTGAACATCCATTAGAATTCATAAATTTAGTGTTTAGATGTGAAATCGATGCATTAATAAACATAACACGTACGTAAAAGTTATACGAAAATTACTTCCGTGAGTAACATTTAATGGTGAAAACAATAGCACCCTCCGCCCTCCTTTTCTAATGTGTCCATTGTAATAGTGGATTATACTTTGTCTCGTTTTTCCAGAGCTTTAATAAAAAATATTCTTGCAAGAAAAAACAGTTTTGAATTAAAGATTTGATACATTTGCATCACTAAAACCAAACGATCAGGGAAGGAGAAAACTAAGATTCTAAAGTTAGGAATAGGAGGGGAAAATGTAATGTTTTTAACGTTTTTTTTAATAAAACGCACTGTGTGAGTTTCTATAGCTTTCTGTAAGAAACATGTCGGGTTAGGAATTACGTAATATGATCATGTTGACAGAATGTTTTCATTGAACAAACGTAGAGAAAAAAAAAATATTATTAATTTTCAGCTGTTTGATAATACTTTCATAAAGTATGATAGACCAATAATCCAAGTTGGAGTATTAACTTCTCAATCTCTAAACATAATCTAAAAATCAATATGAACGTTTTGAACAAAAGATTGTGCGGATCTCAATAGCATCTTTTATATCTTCTGTTGTCCAAATTACAAAATACAAGTTTTAAAATCTTATTAATCTGAAATACCTCGAGAACAGAAATTTCATCTCGTCGAAAGAAAAGGTTAAGCTTGATGTAATTTTAAAGGTTCTAGATGAAATAATTAACTTCTTTGAAAAGAATATGAGCATGTCAATATTTTTTAACAATGATATTTCACTGATATTTAGGTATCAAATCACTTTTTTTTAATACTGCTGTCTTCATTCTGATATAATAACTTTTAAGATACAACTACGGTTGTTTAACTTTTACTAACTTAAAAATATATTCTGTAAGTATATGGACATATCTATATAAATATAATAGTACTGCCTGTTGTATGTACATGTAACTACTTCACAGGATGTGGATGTATTTTCACCAAAAATGGTATGGAGGCTCATCAGGTTCATGCGGGGTACATACAAATTTTCAGTTTTCCGGTTTTTATGGGCGTTTTTTACCACTACCCCAGTTTTGTATTTTGCGGATATTATGGACGTTCTTGCGTTTTTTGGATATTCATCAAATTTGGCATAAAGGTTTTTGTTGGGTCCATGCGGAGAAACATGCAAAGTTGCGGTTTCACATTTTGGGTTTTGCAGTTTTTATTGGCGTTTTGCGTTTTTACAATTACATATAAGAGAAGCAACTTTTCATATCCTACTATCATGTCCATCATAATCTTAATCATGAATTTACACATCTTCCGTCCAGGGGACGGATACTCCAGCTAGTTTTAGAATATACTAGCCCACCCATGACCCCTTGGGTCACCCACTATTCAGAGGTTATGAAGAATTTAAGCTAATTTCAATATTGCACCGAAATGAAGGTTTATTTTGAGATAATTTGATAAATATTTCAATCCATTCGCGTTATTCATAATTCAAGAAAATATATTTGATTGTTGATCGGGAGTAAAGGAAAGACCATTTCATTTTTCAAAAAAGTGAAGTAAGAAGTTTCGTAAAGAGCACAAACGGTAGTGTGAATGATTTTTGACTGAGAAAATAAACAAACAATCTCAGGGTTTTAGTAGTATATAGATAGATTATTCAATATCTTGTTTTTGTCATCTTACACCTTTTAATGAAGATGGGAACATTGACAGGGAAATAATATAATAGCCAATGCTCGGCGAGAGGTTTTCGTTTATAAAATTTTGTTGTTGTTCTCGACTTGATTTTTATTTTATAACCTAGTCTCCATAGTTACTATTTTCAAATTGTCAATAATATTGTGGGTCCATTTTATTGTTGTTCTTTCTATATACCGTTATAACACATTTTCATCTCATCATTTAATTTCTGTTGTGCATATATTGTTGTATAGAAGATATTTTAAAGTGATTCATCAGGTGGAAAACGAAGTTTTATAATAATGGAATGTACCAAAAGTGACCCGAAAAACGGAGCTAACTCGGTAACCCTTGGCCCGATTTTAACGAAACTTGTTTTATTCTGTTTCTATTCTCATTTCATTACAAATATAACTGTATTGTGCGCCGTTTTTGCTGTATTTGATTACAGACAAGGATACAAACAAACAATCTCAGAGTTTTAGTAGTATATAGATAACCGGGTGCGGGAACTGGAAGTGTGAAAATATCCCAGTACAGGGGTCCTGCGCACCTGCTGTTTTATTAGTGTTTTAACACGACAATAGCAACAGAATATATTTCTCCCATCATAGAAAGGTTTTACAGTTTTGTTAAATGGCTTTCGGCACCTCCATTTTAAAAGGTGTATTAACGCCGCTGGTACTAAATAACACAATGATAGTATATATTTAAGTATTACGGTATAAACGTCGAAAGCTGGCGAAACATTAGAAACCAATAAGGAAATGGACGAAATAAGAGGAATGTGGGGGGGGGGGACATTGCAGTTTACGTGATTTATCACACGTATTAGGTATATTTAACTATTCTTATTACTGGGTTGATTTTTAGTTATATGTTGGTAGTGTGCTTTGATCAGAAGTTAATAGCAATCATCCCTAAGAAGTAATTTATAAAGGTATTATCTTGTGAAAATAATTCAACGTTTAGCCCATGTAACGATAAAAGAATTATTTTCCTCTTCAATTAACGTTTCTACAAACTTTAATTCTCGTTAACTTCTGAAACTTGATGTTGGTCTATGTTACAGATGACATTAACTAACATAAAACAAATACTTTTACAAAGAAATCGCAATAGCTACTGTTCTATCCAGAGATCACTCTACACTCTTTCACTAATCTCGTATATGTAATTACTTCTGAATATACCAGGAAATTTTTTGTGTTCTAGGCCTATCTTATTAACCTTTTCATCTCAACGTCATCATTAAAACCTGCAGCACCCTTTAGTCAACATTTAAATTACAACATTAAAAACAATTTATAACAGCATTGTTTTGCTTAATCATTAAAACGTTATGGCATGTCTGGTAGGTACACTATATTTTTTAAAACTATTCTAAGCTTGTCTTTTAAAAAAAGTATAAAACGTAGATATTAGAGTCCCAGCTTTCTCCCAACACAATTTTCTCTGTAATATCATCTATTTGTGAGGCGTACAAATGCCAGTATTTGTCAAATAATGAAAACATGTTTTTGAATTTTTACATAATACCTATCCTTCCATATCCACCTAATTACAGGTACCACTACAAAAAATATACTCAGTGGACAACAAAATGCGATGGAGATATAATGGAGCGGTGTGAATTAACGAAGGACTAGTTCAGGTAAACTGACGAGTCATTTTAAAAGTACCTCACATCCAGTCATCTTTTAGACTTATTCTAGAATGTAATACCTTTCCCCTTCCTAATAGAAGCACAGATTGTTATACTAACATTTCAGTAATTCAATCTCGAAAACCTACATTGTAGTACGAAAATCACATCCATTGTCTCGTGCATTTACGCTGAATATTTGCATGGTTCTAACATTGAGGCCGATGTGAATGTAAGCATCGACACTGGGAACATATGTGAGTAGGCGAATGGAAATAAATAATCTATAAAACCTCCACTTAAAACAAACTGCTTATAAGTGTAATAATGATAATAATAAAAGACATTTACCTTTAAACATGAGGAGAGGTCTTTGTAGGTATATATCCGATCTTTTACAAAAGATGTGAATGCCTACAACATTGTTATTATGTAAATCTATATGACAAGTTCTTTGTTAGCTTTCTTAACTTCCAGAGATAACCCTAATTCCTATTAGTGTTACTACAGCTAGTTTTTGCGAATACAGATCTTGCTTCATAAAGCATGATCATGTAATTTGTCAGGTTCTACGTGCACTAGAGGGACCATAATTAACATGTTAGAAGTGCTGTGATGCGTTTCAACCTCCAAACAATTACGGGTTAGTCTTATAAATATATAAATCAAGAAAAAGGAAATAAAAAATAATTACTTTTGTAATTGAATTAAATGAAAAGATTAACAAGAGCCACAATTGAAATTCTCAGTAGAAATAAGAATCATGGCCTTGAAATAATTTTTCATTGCGTTTTTTATAAAAGTTAATCATGGCCATAACTAAAATCATCTGTAGAAATAAGAATCATGGCCTCCGATTTAATTTTTCATTGCATCAAAATACAAAATAGATTTTTTTATTTCCAATATTTCTTCATTTCCATCATTCTTCTCCAAAGCAAGAATAATTTTTGGGTTTATCCAGGCAAAGTCCACATTCATAAATCTATTATTATAAAAGATTAATGATTTATTACATTGTAACTGCAAAGTAATAAATCTATGAACTTTGTATTAAGTAATATAAAATACATACTTTATTACATTAAATATCTGATAACTTCATTCTGCTATAAATACCTAATAATCGTTATATTATTGAAATAGAAAAAAATTCTGTTATTAATTAGAAATTGCTGTTAATCCATGAAAAATATGATATAGACTTATTGTTCAATTTTTCCACTAACAACAACAACAAAAAGTGCATGTTCACGTATGGCCTATAATAAAAGCTCCATTACTTCATAGGTTCATTGCTCCAAAGGTCCAGTAGGATTTTAAAAGTTGGTCTAATTTCCATAATGACCTGTAAGTGTACAGTAGAAATAGTTCAGTCCCATATTCATTTTCATTTTAGGACCTTCATTTCTAAATTATTTTAATCTTTTCAGTGACAGAAACTGAACTGTTGAGGGTATCAGTAATGTTGTTCATGTGTCATTGTTTCTCTTTCCTAGAATTGAGCCATAACTGGGTGTTGAGCAGAGGATAACTTTTAGGATTGTTAAAATATGAAACATAGTTTCAGACTTTTTAAAAAAAAAGCAGATAAATGAGAATTTGTATTTAAACATTTGGACAACTTTCAGTAAAACATTGATTAATGTTTTCACTGAAAAATCTAACAAGGGAACCCATTTCCAATACCCAGTTCTGTATTGAGAGTCTGATGGTATGTTAGTTCACATAATCTAATATTATATACTCTTGCAAGGTAATATTGAGAGCAATATAAGTACATGTTTTGCTTGGGATGTTGGAGGGAGAGGGCATTTAAATTTGAATACACATTATTTTGGTTACATGTAACTACATTCAGACCAAAGATAACTGTTAGTGCAATTTTAATTTAGCACATTCTGCTTTGAAAAAATGTAATCTATTCTTAGCACTTATTTTAAGAATGGTCACATTTTATGAACATGTTTTGATTAAATTGAAACCTCTCGTATATTTACTAATTTTAGTGAGTAGGTGAAATTCAAACCTTTTGATTAATTATTAATTACTTTAATGTTGTATTAATTAGAATTTAACTTTTATTATGGAGAGGTATATATAAGAAAGAAGACTTAGAAAAATATAAATATGCCAATAATTACCGATGCTTTTCCTACTCTTCAGTGTCACAAGTAGACATATCAAAACCCACTGCAAAGTTAAAGTCTAATGCAGGTGCTAAACAATAATGAACTACATTCTATATGAAAAATATTTAATAACATGTCAAGTTAAACTGAGGCTTTTTCTTTCAGATGTAAACACCAGTTTATAAAGAAAGTTATGAACTGGCAAGAAAAAACTATTTACTGATGAACAACCACTTAATTTTTGTTGTTGAAAAAAATTTGCATAAAACATATCAAGTTGTTGTTTTATTGCATAACTCATAATAATATACTTTTTTTTCTACAGTTTAAAATGCTGGACGAAAATAAACTGAAATCCATTTATTGATGAGAAAACTTTCCTTTTGATTGTTTCTGAAAATATACCAGTTACTGCTTGTGCTCTGGTTTGCAAACAGTTTGACAGTACTTGAAATAACTAAAATTAATTGTGTTGAATTTCTTACTCAAAAAAAAGAAAAACTATCAAATTAATTTTTACAATGTATTATATATAGTCACTTTGTTTTTATCTAGGTTAACCTAAAATTGGTTTTCTGTGACACTGAATTTGTGCATTAAGCTGCACACATTCTTACAACAGAGGAATAATAAAAGTATAAACTTCAAATGTAAACTGTTAGTATTGTACATTAATGGGATACAATGTATTGAAAAAATCTGGTAGGAAGTCATTGCAGAAAAACACTTTAACTACTACAACTGAAAATTAACATCAACAGGTGTATAATATAATGTATGGTGTAAACTGACTACAAAACATCAGTACATCACTACTTTTTTAGAATATTACATCAACAAGTATATCAGAAATGTAGAGTGTAAAAATGTACAGAATGTCAGAATATCACTGTCAGTACATTAACAGGTGTATCATAATTTATGGTGTAAACTGGCAACAAAATGTCAGTACATTACTGCTTTTTTTTAATGTACTATGTATGAACAAATGTTTTGAAAAACCTATTGGGTGAAACATTTCTCAACAGTTTGAAAACCATGGAAGCAGTAAATGAAGAAACAGAAACTGAAATGAACACAGAAAAGAAGATATCTGGAGCAGGATGGAAAAATCTTGAGAAAGATATTTCTGAAATTGTGAAGAATGCTATTGAACTAGCAGTAGAAGTTATAGTTCAGAGGGAACAAGTGCAAGAATTCAGGGTAAATATAATTTACTTTAGTCTAAAAACATGAACATGATTAAAACAGGTTTGAGAAAAGGAAAAAGTGTTCAATATTTCTATAAAATGATGTTCATTGAGACCAGTGACAGATGTAATGGTGAAGTATTATAGCATACCCTTCTTCCCTCGATAAGGTGTCAGTGAAAGTAATTCAAATGCACTGTAAGTAACATATCCTTTGTCCTTGTAATAGTTTCCGTAGATGATCGTGATGAAAATGTAAAAACAGCAATCTTATTCTATGTCTCAGGTCAAGGTAAAGTCTGGCCAACACCATAACTACAATTTCTTTCTAGTACAGCAAGTTTAAACTTTCTAGTATTGATATAATTCTGGACTTTTGTCACCAGTAGTTGTACTAAATCAAATATGTAATCATTCATCTTTAATTATTGAGGTTGAGTTTTATTATTCATTAAGTCTCATCTGAGAAGGGAAGTCTTCCACTTGTTTTACTTATTACAAAGTGCAAGAATTAACCTTGTTATGTTTGATTATTAGAATATCTAACGTTCATTATTGATGAAATTAACTATTAACAACAATGCTGCCTGTCCTTAGCAATTTATCATAGCTTGGTTCCACACAGTTTCAGAAGGCAAACAACAGTACTGATACTAATTAATTATTAACAAAAATGCTGCCTGTCCTTTGCAATGTATTTTAGCTTGGCTTTACAAGGGTTCAGAGACAGGCAACAGTACTGATAGTAATTAATTATTAAGAACAATATTGCCTGTCCTTTGTAATATACAGTAGTCAACATTTGCTAAGGATCATGTTTTATTTTGAGTATATGACAAATACCTACCATAATGGTATGTACAGATTGAACATTTTAGGAAGAAATATACCTGGGTAAGTCATTTTTACACCTTATTATATTCTGTAACATTTAACTTGGATAACAGAGTGAGGAAGTGATGCACCCTGTGGTACAATGTTGACAAGAAAACTTTTAAAATCAACAGTCATTGAAAGAAGTGTCCAATTAATAGCCAAGTTAATTTCAGTAGTCTGTGTGACCACCTTGAGCATTAATGATTGCTGCATAACGTTAGCGCATGCTCATGATCAGATTAGCCAATTGTTCTTGCAGAATCTGTTTCCATTCTGCAATAAGGGCAGCTTCATGGTCCTGGAGCATTCTTTTTGGGGTTTGATGAGCTTGTAGCCTTGTCTGTAGCTGCTCCCAAATGTGCTCTATTGGGTTGAAGTCAGGAGACCTTACTGGCCACTTCATCCTTCAGCTTCCAGGAAGGCAGTCACCTCTGCACGGTGTGGATGAGCATTGTCATCCATAAGCAAGAAGTCTGGCCATGTTGCACCTGCATATGGATGAACAATGGGTACAAGGATCTCATCTCTTTATCTTAGGCTGGTGAGATTTCCATCTCAGATGATTACAAGGTCAGTAATGGTGAAGGAAGGGGAAGACTAACAACTCCACAACAAGACCACTACTTAACCATCCAGGCTCGAAAGAATCACTTTGCTCTAGCTCTTAATCACCGTAACTCCCTCCAAGATGCCACAGGAGTCCGAATGTCTCCACACAGACAGTGCACAGATGTCTTCAAGAAGCTCAGTTGAGGGCTAGACATCCTGCTGTTCATGTTCCTTTAAGCACAAGTAGGCACCACTGCAGTGGACTAGAGAACACAGGAGGTGGACTGTGCAACAATGGAGGGTCGTACTCTGACAAGTCCCGCTACTGTGTTGACTTTCTTGACAGTCGCAGGAGAGTTTAGGGATGCCCTGGTTAGTGCAATTTGCCTCAGAATGTCATCAAAAATGATCAGTCATGGTGTAGGGAGGCATATCACATGGCAGGCGTAATCTGCCCTCTGAACCCTTGTAGAACCAAACTATAATACAGTAGTCAACATTTGCTATGGATCATGTTTTTACATAATAGGTAAACTAATGTTAGTAAAGTTAAGTTCTAAAAAAAGACATTATCTGGACATTGTCTGCCATGTGCAAACTTTCTACCTGGGTGACTTGGATTGGATCCTGGCTTTGTTTTCTTATCATACCACCAAATAGAAAGTTCGTTACTTTGAGATCACTGATCGCTACATGATAAAATTGGTCTGATTGAGATTATGCAGTGCAGAAAATGCCTCATTTAGGTCAAAGGCATGACTCAATGCAGGATTGCTGCTGCTCTTGGCACATCCCAGAGTGTGGTGTCCAGGGCCTGGAACAGGTTCAGACGGTTTGGCAGAGTTAATAGGAGACCAATACTAATACTAATTAATTATAAACAACAATGCTGTGTGTTCTTGGCAGTATAGTAGGCTACTTTGTGGTAAGAAAGGACATTAAAAACACTTAATACTAACTTAATTGCTACATGGGAAAGGGCATTTTTTTTTTCCAGATTGTCAGAAATGTAATTATATTATTTTGTCTTTTGTACGTTATACAAAGTACATTTTTAGTTTGAAGTACAGCTTCCATTTTTTAAGTTTTAAAATTAGTAAGCTAGAAAGCATTATCAGACATAATATTTTATATATCCTTTTAAGTTTAAAGGGGATGGAATTTTATTTATTTTGATAACTTTTGTGTTTTTCAGTTAATGCAGACTCATAGTGATCAAGAAAGTTGTAGCATCACTGAACAACAGAGGAATGAAGAGGGCACTAGTGAGATAGCACAAAGATATAAAGATGAGGAAGTGAACATTCTCACAAAGTACATCCAGTCTATTAATGACATGCAACCTTTAAAAGAAAGCAAGGAAAAGTATTTGAATGATAGTTCAAGTGCATCACTGCAAACCTTAGAAGCTTCTGATGAAAGATCCAAAGTGCCAGAAATAAATTATTGTACTGTTAGTTCAAATAGAAAGTCCTTTAACTCCCTTGAAACTGGCAAGAATGTAGGTTTGGGTATTTCTTCAAATCATGACAAAGAATGCCTGCTACGCAGATCTGTCTCAGAGCCTCTTGCTGATCCTGGACAAGAAAGTACAAACAATCAGGTAATGTCCTTTGGTGCTAATGTAAGCTTAATCAGAAACAAAACTATACATTCATAGAAGATAAGTGTGTCAAGAAACTATGGAATTAAAAAATAGAGAATTATAAAGTATGGTGGCCCTTAGTCTTCATTTTAGTGTCTCATTGGTGGTAATCATGTGTAAGTAAAACTTATAAATAAGTTGAAATTACAACGGTAAAAACTTCAAAAACAACTGAAAGTGTCAGCCCAAAATATGTACAACTGACATAATAGCTAGAACTAGTTTAATTTTAGAATGTAACACTTCATAACAGTTCTCTAGGGAAAGAAATTACAGTTGATGTAAATGTTAGTTACAAAATTTTGTGATAATATTGCAGTTTCAAATTACCACCATAGATAATGGTATCATCAATGATTAACTGAAAATCATGCCCTTATCTAAATTCAAATATTTTTTAAACAACTTTAGACATTGTAACACCTTTAGCCAACTATAAAGAATGTGACTGATGATACACCTAGCAGTGTGAAATATATAATCAGTTAACCCTATGAAATTCTTATGGGGTCCATCAGGTCTTTAAACACTTATTTTCTAAACTATTTATGCACCAAATTACATGGTTTCTAAAAATATATGAGTTACACATAAATAATTACACAATAATACCATCAATATTCTTACCAATATTAATACTATCATTTTCTTTCTGCCCTCTAAGCATTGCTAAAAATGTTTTTAATGCTCAGCGTACCAGCCAGACTATATACCACACCAATTTCATACCACTATTGAACATGTACATAGCATGTGACTACACTCCACCAATAGTATTGATCCACCTATAATGCGGCAGCTAGTTCCCTCTGCTATTCCTGCTCAATACTCATTTTCAAGAATTTGCAGGATCTAATAGAATAACACCATCAGTGGGGAGGAAGGGTGGGAAATGTGCGAGAGAGGCAAGTACCTATCGGACATACATTTTCAGTGTAAGAAAATGTTAACTTCTGATACAGTCTTACCTTTTCTCACACAAAACTAGAATCTTACACTGCAAAGGTGGAGGGACTGGTGTAGGTGCACAACACTGAAACCAAGCAGAAAGTGACTGTCCAGAATGAATAGGTATGCTCTGAGATAAACTGAAGAACACATGTGGGGTACAACACTACTTTTGGAACAGGTATGCCCTTCACCCTAGAAGAACAAAATGAACCTGATACAGGTGGAAAAAAAGGATGTTCACAAGTGTAATTTGTTCTGAGAGGTGCAATCCATAATAAAAAAATAGCAAAAACACCTGATGTAGCTATGATGATACCCAACCTCATTGAGGTTTCACAACTCATCCCTGGCATTAGGAGGTTGAGCATAAATCAGATAAAAACGAATATAGAGTAACATAAACATTGTGGCTCGGGCATGTGGACCGTATTACATATACACATGAATCCCAACTGAAAGTAAATAGAGTGTCATACATCAAGCAACTGAAATCCCAAAGAGGAAGTTGGAATGCAGCCAAAACTGGACAAACTTCGAAAACCACCATACGAGCCAGAAGTACAACAGTGTTATGGGGTCTCATCGTTGCCTCAACTCAACTGTAGGAACAGGGCAATATCTGTAACCACTGTTAACCCCTTCTTAGTGCGAGCCCCTTTAAATGCTTTTCTGCACAAGTCACTGTGTTACATTCAAAATTTAATTAAACACCTTTAATATCAATGTTTGTGAATGTATTTAATATTATAATGTGTTATTATTTCAAGTTATAAGTCCTTTATTACAAAATAGAACTTTAAAAAACTGCTTAAAACTTCAGATGTATTGTCATGTGACCAACGAGCTATGAAAAGTCTCTGCTTTTGCTCTCTGTATCTTAAATAATACAATGGTAATTGAGTAGAGATAGGTCTAGCCACTAAGATGCTTACACAACCTTTTGACTCATTCTTTTCAAAGTACTCTGAATGAATACAGTTGAAACAAGTAATAATTTTTTTTCAACCTTTGCCAGACATACCTTCAACAGATTTATTTGAGCTTTATTGCTTCCATGTAGATGTTACATACACATGTATATATAACTATTAGAAAGAGCTCATTTTACAGTATAAACTAACAATGATTATTTTGAAATTAGTACCAAATCTTCATCACCGAGTACATAGTATTGTTGGCTGCTTGATCGACTATATCATTTATGGATGTTTCTTACCTAAATATGTTATAGTTAGAGATACAGTTTAAATTGTATTTAGGTCTTACTAGTATATTTTAGTTGATTATGTATTAGTTATTTTTTAAATGCATAATTAAAAGCTTTAAACATTTTTAGATATATATCATACTTTGCATCCATTCTGAAGGCTTACAAATATTATGCCCTCTTCTCACTGAATGGATATATGGAAAGTTAAAAGTCTACAACACACTCAGGAGGAAGTCTCCATGGTCCACTACTCCAGTAACTTGGAAGTGATAAAGACTTCCTTGGTCCACTCGAAGAAAAAAGGGGGAAGTATGTGCAGTGGAGAGTCAAGAGGAATGTCACACTGGAGAAATTGCAATGGGTGTTTACAATTTCCTAAAGCAGACCATCCCCAATTTATTCAATCAATGGGTGAGCAACGACGGGCAGAAATCCCCTTCTGCTTTATTCATGAAAGTTCATGAGTTATGGTCCACAACTGAGTAAAACTGATGGATATTGAGAAAGATATGTATATACCACATCTCTACAATGAGTATTATAGCATTATCAGTAAATAGTGTAGGTTTAAAGGAAATCATACCTGACCAGGCAACACCATTAGCACTGACAAAAAAAGAGGGTCTCTAAAAAAAGAAAACATAAATGAAATTATGTGATAAGACTTACCCCAGTCAAAAGTGAATGGATGAGTGTAGAATCTCCATGGGAGGGAGACAATATCCACCTGAGGAAGATACGACCAGATCATGCAGATATTGGGGGTAGTCCACATTCTGGCCTGAACAATTTCCTTCAAAGGATGGCGAAGGGAAGAAGCCAAAGACATAGTGATATGATGAATTTGACAACAAGAAACAAGAAGTCAGAGTACTCCAGCCTGACAAGTTGATGAACCCAACCAGTTAGTGTGACAGGGGATAAATCATGGGAAACAAATGGATTCCAGGGAAGAAATAGTCAGGAACGTGAAGCCCGAAAGGAGGCAGTACGTGCCACATTACACTGTAAGGAGCAAACTGGACAAAGAAATCAATATGGAGCAGAATGGGAGTACATTTGGGAGATGAAAGGTAAAGAAATGGGTGTGAAAGCCAAACAGCCTTCACTGGCAGCATAGATCTTAGGAAGGAAGGACTGGTCTAGATATAGGATGCCATAAGTGGAATGTTAGAGGAATCGGGTAACATTAATGGCATAAATATCTGATTGATAACATCTGTAAGCATAAAGGAAATAGATCTTGAGGGAGAGATGGTATATGGAACACATAGAAAAAGGTTCAAATGGAGGTCAGGAAAAGGCATAAAGGACCACATTGAGATCCCAATATAGCATTTCAAAGGAATGTGGAAAAGCACGACCTGAAAGGGGAAGACAAAACCTTACAAAACTTGGAGAAATGGAAACTGTTCGACAGTTCCACCCGATAGCTAAACAAGTCATAGTGGACAAGCCTTTGTTAAACATCCAGGTGAACAATTGGGAAAGATGAGGAATGAAAGGTGTGGGAAGGATGGGAAGAATGGAAACCATGTCAAACAGACCAAAGGGGAAAGGTAGACCATCTTCTCTTGTAAATGGACATGAAAGAAGGTTGTATTTATCTGGAAAGGAAAGATGCAAAATGTGGAGTCAGTCCCTGAGCTGAGGCAATAGACCTGACAAAAGCCATGCATGAAAACAGAGGGTGGTGATGTCTGGATGAATGAAGTGCAACTGAAGTTGATGGAGCAGAGACCAAGATAGAGGTAAGGGTAGGAAAGGTTTTACAAGTAAAGGTCGGAGCAGAAGGAACCAGAGTTGCATCAGCCAAAATGGAAACCACCAGCAAGAGGACTAGACATGGAGTGGTTTGGTTTAAGGATAGAATTATGGGGAGGAGTCAAATTGGAGGGTAAGAACAGGTGTAATGACCCCTCCAATCTTGATTGAATGTATCCACTTCCAGAGCTAGCAGGTGTGGAATGGAAGAACAAAAGGAAGGAGGTTTGTTTTACCAGTGATTGGCAAAAAGCATCAATATGAGGAGTTCCCACTTGAGAGCACACCCACTAAAAAAACCTGTGGATTGATGGACCACACCATGGGGAGAATCTTATTGGGTTGATATAAATAATCCTCAATTAGATTCAGGAACATGGCAAGCTAAGACCACTATGTGGTGACTGTTGCCAGAAAAGGAGATCCAAGGTCTGAAAGCACAGAGACCTAGATTTGGTACCCCCTTGCTTGGTGATATAAGTAACAACTGTGGAATTGTCAGAGTGTACCATACCCACCAGGAGAGGAAGATAGTGGGACAAAGCTTGATGAACCGCCATAAGTTTAAAAATGTTGATATGGATAGAAGACTCCTCAACTGACCAGATACTGGAAATCTTCAGAAAGTCGAGGTAAGCATCCCAACACTCTAAAGATGTGTCTGTGAACAGATGTAAATCTGGACAAGGTGGAGGAAGTTGAACCCCTGCCGTGGTCTGGTCCCTGTCTAGCCACCAAGCCATGTAGGCCCTGATTGGGGAAGGAAAGGGAACAGGGTGGTCCAAGAGATCTGAATAGAAGTTCCACTGATTAAAGAGTGTCCACTGAACAGAATGAGTATGAGCTCTCCCCATGAGAATGAGAGCATTCAAGGAAGCCCACATCCCAAAACAAGATAGAACCTCTTGAGCTGCGAGAGAATGTGGGGTGAGGGCCTTGTGGACTGCTTGCTCTATTATCTTTGAAGATGAAGAGGAGAAAGCTGGGTTCAAATGAAGTTGAAATTGAAGAAAACTATCAAATTAATAAGTTATTGAGTGGGGGTAAGAATAGACTTGTCCACCTTTATCAGGAATACCACCTGTGTCACTTCTTGGAGGAGCAGATGAGTGTGATCTCTGGACTGTGAATGGAAAGAAAGGGAGGTAGGGATCAGAACTGAAGGCAGAGACCTACCGACAGAACCTGTAGGACTTGCAAATCTGTCGTGAAATGCTGCCACATGGCAGAAAAGTGGAGCAATCTTTCCCCCACCAATCTAGTAACCTTCATAGTATCACCTATGATGCTTGCATTGGTCAGCCCAGGTGCACGAATAATGAGGATTAGGGTCAGGAGCACCAAGAAGAAAGCAAGGGCCTGGGTGAGGAAGAAGGATGAAAAGGTGACTTATGGAAGTAAGATGGAGGGTGAGATAAATATGTGGCCAGAGAAGACAAGGAAGAATGCAATCTAGCCACATCAATTCTGGATTTCAAGGGTTCAGGACGACCCCCAAATATAGTATTGGGTAGGAAAGGGCCTGACATAGATCCTACATACCTTATCAACAAGCTGTATAAAAGGGGTGGAAGACAAAATCTCCTGAAATAAGATGTCGGAAAAAGAGAGTCCAAGTTGTATGTTCTTTGATTTTATTCTTTCTGAGAAACATCATCAGATTGAAAAGGAGAAGAAAACATGTGAATCTAGCTCCCTGTGAATTAAAGCCTGTACTTCCTCTGCCAGGAAGTCATACCAGTAGCATTATCGACTGTTACGGGAACTTCTGTATTCGATACATTACACCTCGATTTCATACTAAGTTCACTTAGAATTCAACAACAAAAAACAATTGCAAAATAAAATTGTTAAAACAATTGAATGTAAACACTAATTGAAAACTGTTGAACAGAAGAAACATTTTGAAAATGGCAAAGAAGCTCAATCAGAAATGGTAGCCACACAGGAAAAAAAACACGTCTAAATGACATAGCACCAATTGAGAAAGTGAGGATTGAGAAGGAATAGCAGAGGAAGCTAGCTGTGCCAATATAGGTGGCACAGTACTATTGGTGGAGAACAGTCAATTGCTATGAGCATGTTCAGTAATGGCATAAAACTGGTGGGGTATATAGACTGTTGCACTAAGTGTGAAAATCTTTTTAGAAATGCTTAAAGGGCAAAAAAGAAGAAGAAATCGAGATAGCCTTGCGTGAGAGGAGGAGGTAAGACTGTATTGGAATAACTCTGTTAATTTCTGCTTGGGTTCTCTTATGTATTTTACATAGAAAACTGGCCAAATGAAACTGATTTCACTCAGTTTCATTTGGCCAATTTTTTACACTGAGTTTTTAACAGGAAAAAGCAAAATGATTCCATGTAATTCAACATATGGACCCCACTGGTGGTGAACAGTATAAAAACAAGTTAATTTTAGGTTTAAAATAGTTGAGAATTTATAATTTACCACAGTGAGAAAATCAATAAAATAAAATTATACCCTTAAAACTGCAGAGAGGTTTAGATATTTACCTTATTGGAATTAATGACCAAATTATTAAAAGCCTGACCCTTTTCAAGTTTTTATCATAACATCTAGTGTAGTAAAAATTACACACTATACTTTGAACTGTAGTGACTTGCTTCATCACTATAAAATTTGTTTTAGCTACTGTCAGGAGCATACAGTCTTGAGTCACTCAAGTTTGGAGAGGCACAGAGTGAAGACCTGGAACAAGAAATGGAAAAAACCATGCAGGTGAATTTGTCAAGAGCTGGAAGACGCCTATCAGAATGGGACAAGATGAGTAGCAGTAGCATAAGTGAAGTATCACTGGCATGTCTACAGGATCGGATTATTCAGATGGAAGAAACACAGTACAGGTAAATACAAAAAATATAGTGGGAGCTCACTGGCTTGTTTAGAAGACTGGGTCAATCAGATGGAAAAACCACAATGCAGGTAAATATAAGACAGTAGGGGCCTCACTGGTTTATTTAGAAGACTGGATCATTCAGAGAGACAAAACACAGTATAAGTAAATGTAAGAAAGTTGAGTCTCTTTAGCTTGTTCAGAAGACTGGATTATTCAGATGGAAGAAACAGAGTGCAGGTAAATGTAAGAAAGTGAACTCTCTTGGGTTTGTTTAGAAGACTGGGTCATTCAGATGGAAGAAACAGAATACAGGTAAATGTGAGAAAGAAAGTGGGTTCTTCATGATTTGTATAAAAGATTAGATTCAGATGGAAGGTATGTAATAAGATTGAATCATTCAGGTGGAAGAAACATTTAGTTCAGGTAATTGTACAATAAAACAAAAGGCTTCGTGGTTTTTCTCCAGTAAAAAGAAAAATTATATAAATAAGCAAGGACAGATAGGATGGCTACAGTGTTACTTGAAGCTTATAATTTGTGTTGTGTTTTATAAGTAAGTTATACTCTGTTCTTTTTTTAATGCTACTTTCATTGACATTGAATCTTTAATAGATCTGTTTTTATTATTATACTTTTATTATAGATTATGTTGCATTTTTAACTTAATATATGGATTTAGGACTAACCTAAACTTCATGAGATATTATTGGGTATAAGTCCAAAAGTATCATTAGCACTTAAAGTACCTGACTGAAGAAACAATGAATTCTAATCTATATATTTAAGAATAGCATATGAAACTAACTATGCTCATTAACAGGTTAATATTAATTTTATTTTTTAAGTAGCTTTCTTTCTCTGATCAGAAGTTAATATCAAATGATTCCCAATACTATATTAGTGAAGGAACTTAATGTATTTCTTCATTTTAACTGTCATTAATGTGCATACAGTTATATTCATGTTTAGTAATCATTGCTTTTATGGACATTTCCAGTTGATAAAAACAAAGTTGTCAGTGTTTCTCTAAACATGCATGTTTTAATCAAATGGGGATTTGTATATTACTGAGCTAAAATGTTCTCAATATGGTATTCTGTAGTAATAGCAAATGGCCCAAATAAATCATGTTTAAAATTAAAATCAACTGGGCGTTATACAAATGGATGATATAATTAAAAAAATATGAAAAAAAAAGGACTTTTTATGTGGTAGCTTATGGTTTTATTACAAACTGCAGTAGATTTAGTCAGGGAAGAGTTCTGTAATAAACAAGAGAAAAATATTGATTATGACCAGCTTTATAAGTTGTACCTTACAAATAATTTTTACAGGTTAGGGTGTAACATAATGACAATTCTGATCTTGATTTGGTATTGTACAGGATATAATGTAACAATCACAATTCTGGTCTAGCAGATGCTCATCCCAATCAAACTGTACAGTGATGTACACGAAATGCTGTAACAATTAAGATTCTGTCTTGGTTCATATCATACAGGGTAAGGTGTAACATTCACAAATTTGGTCTTGGTTGGGTATTGTAGAGGGTGGAGTGTAACATTCATGGTTCTGGTTTTTCTTAAGTACCAGCGAAGAGCTTCAGGCAACCCTACAGGAACTGACTGATCTTCAAGAACAAGTAAGGGAACTGCAGGTAGAAAATGAACATTTAAGGGATGAGAAGGGTGTCCTACTTGAGTCGTTATGCTCACAGACTGAGAAGCTGGAAGAGTGTCGAGAACAGATTTGTCACCTGAAACAGCTCTTGTTTGAAAAATATGATGATCCTTCTCTGGAAGTTACAGAGAGAGAGGAGAACTTAGTACATCTGCTGAAGGTAAACAATTATATGTTTTCTTTAAAAATGACTTATTTTTTCCTTTATTTTCAATTTCAGTCTAACAAGTATTCACCTCCTGTCTTGGAGTTGTCTTCACACCAAGCTTAGGGAGAAAAAAAACAATTATATTTAATTGATACTATTATATAATATTTAAAATTTTTCATTCTAGCTGTTTGAAATAAAATAATACAGAATTTATATATTAAACCATCTTAGATATCTAGATTTTTGCTACATTATTTTTAATTATATATAGCAAGGTAATGGAACTTAATACAAACAAACACCTGGAGAATGGTTGTAACATGATGTTACACTGTCCAATTCAGTAATAATTTCAGTGGATTTGACAAACCACCTCAAGTTATTTATATCCATTTAAATTTCTTCATCAAAAGGTTTTTTTTTTTTAGAATTTCTCCATAACAAAACCTGATTTATCTTGCTCAGTCATAAATTGTCAGCACACAAGTCACACTGGATCAGCATACACATACTGAATTTGTGTAGATAGAATTTTTAGAGAAATTCTATATTTCAGGCAGTACACAGTGAACATAAACTTCTGAGTTTCAGTCATGGAGAACTATCCAGTACCATGCAGACAGTCAATCAAGGAGCATTGGAGCAAGAGAAAGAGCTCCTGATGTTGGAGAACCATGTGGAGATCCTCAAGTCTACAGTAGAAAGTCTAACAGCCAAGAAGAAGTTACTTGAGGACCAACTGTCAGAGGATAAGGAGCTTATTTCTAATCATCAGATTGAAGTATTGCAACTGAAACTACAGCTACAGAATGAGCAACAAAGGGTATGTATTGTACTTAAATAAAATTAGAGTAAACCATAAATTACTTGAAGGTGAAACTACTTTATGCTGTAGATCAGAATGCTGGTACACATTTGATAGGTTGATATTATGTTAATACTCTGGACATTAAGTTGCTGGCAATAATCATTAGTAGAGATCTGATCCTACAGCACATGAAGCAGCAGACTTGACTATGATACATTAGAGATACTGAGCATTTAAAGAACTGGAAAAAATGTGCTTCAAAGTCAAGGAAATAGTTATAAGGTTACATATAACATTACAAAAGTAAATCTTTGCTCTACTTAAAAACAAACTTAAATTAAAATAAGCCATTTAGGTTAACTTTGTAACAAACAAAACTTAAATAAAAAATACAGCTAATTTTACTTCCATTTTTCCCCTAGGTGCAAGAACTCCATCAAGAGCGAGAAGCCCAGGCAACCTCAGAATTAGAAGTGATGCTTCAAGATGCTCGAGCAGACAAGGAAAAGGAAGAGGGAAAGGTTATGAGGCTCCAAGAGCAGTTAGCACTTGGCCAATGGGAGGTTGCTCGATTAAAAGACCAACTCATTCAGTCACAGGAGGAAATCATGGTAGACTAAAATGAAAACTTAGTCCACAGAAACATTTGGTGGATTTGTAGCTTAATAATAAGTTGATAATAAATTTTAAAAATGTCTTTTGTTTGTTACAAAATGAAAAAACATTTATTTGTATATATATTTTTTTAAAACCTTAAAAAAGTTGTAGAGAGGGTTTTGTATGTTGCATCACAATGGTTTTAAATACACATATCAGCAAGTCACATGATGAACACAGCCAATATAAAGTCACAATAGAATCAAATGTTTAAGAACTACATTTTGACAATGTTTGGTGTTTCATAAGTAATGTGATGCCACTAAAAATTATCACTTTTGAGAAGGGAAAGTAACAGCCATTTACAACATAATATTTATACATTTAGATCATGAACATAAGTTTAGGTCAGGAATTTAGAATTTCTAAGACATGGATATCCATTATATTTAATGTATTGGAAAAAAAAAGGAATACAGATCAACATGGACCATCAGAACAATCCAGAAAGAGACCTACAAGTCATACCCCAGCCATGGTAAGCAAAGTGTGACTGCTTCTTATAGGAGAAAATCCAGAACATAAAGGTCAGTGGCAAAAGCTGTCCATGTGTCTCAAATAACAGTACACAACATAATCAAATGGATCTGCATCTGCAAAAGCAACAAGTTACTTACACACAAGTTGGTTTCAGGAAGTATCTGTTCAACCATTGCATACCTCAAGCACCTGGAGAACGAAACGAGTATTCATACTATTCCATACAAATACATACTGGTCAAGTTAATAGATGCAGCACCTATGAATTTCTGAATGATCAAAGTGTTGAAACAAGCACTTGGAAATCATCATCCTTGTACACTAGATAAATTAAAGAAAGTAAGCAGGGAGGTGTGGTATATTTTGTGAATGAAAATTTTACAATAGAGCCTTTTGCAATGGAAATTACACTGGTGGCTATTGATAAGATGCACAGTTGTCAAATAGGGCAAGACTGGATATGAAAATATGAATTTGTAACAGGGTGAAGCTCCAAAATCATTTTAGTATAACATACACAACCTCTGTAAAAGTGCCACTTTTTTACACATTATTCACTTGAACTTCACTGAATATACTGGAAATGTTTTTCTTCTCTGTTTAACACCCAGTCAATGAGGCCAAATTTGGGAGAGTGAGTGGACTACTAATGGGTGTCACAGTTTCCTGTATTCAAGTTACAACCAAAACAAAATGCACTTTTATAAAGACTGAGCCATTGTTAACCTTAAAAAAACACACACTTTACTGCTAAAACTCGTTTCTCAATAATAATCAGCCATGATGATGCCTGTGTTCTTGCACAAATTAGCAGCAACATTCAAGTTTAGGCGGGTATAGCACCTAGCCATCTTATAGTGGCAAATAAGCTTTGTTGAGCCATTCTTGGTCATCTTTACTGTTAGAACTCATGAAAACAAGAGAGAGAAAACAACTTTATAGAGCTGAGAAACCAGATCTCGTATTACTTAACGTGTGGCCATTACCACGTTTGCATGGGATTTTAGATTAGGATATGGGTTTCACTCCCTCATTATCATAGCCTGGAAACTAGTAGAAATTTAGCCATGGTAATGGGCAATTCAGATTCCATATATATATATATATATATGTAGTAATAATTCAAATCAGTGATCAGAATATGAAAAAAAGGTGAGTATTGGGAAGCTTTGTCTCCCTGACTCACAGACTGGGTGTTAAAAGTTTCATAATTATTCTTCTGGTACATTTTAAAATACTATTTAACTACCTTATAGAATTTTAGGTGATGTTGTCCTATTAACTTAATACAATGCTGAAAAGCTACAACTTATTATAATTTTAAATATATCTAAATTTACATAAATACTTACTATGTTCAAATAGTAAAGAAAAGTTTTTATTTACTATTGTAAAATGCTGAGAATCAGACTGTGTATCCTTAAAAACAGATATTTTATAACATTATAGAGTATAAAAATAGTCACTATATAAAACAACTTTTGTGAAACTCTTGACTACATATGCTCATTGGCTCTCTATTTTGTTAGTTTTGGACATTAAAATGCTGTCTGTTTAATAGTTCACACACACACACACACACATACATACACACACACACACACACACACACACACACACACACACATATATATATATATCTGTCTTATTTTTTGAACAAAAACGTAATCAAGGCTTATCCTCTTTAGGTGGTAAAGAACAATGCTAAAACCCAAATGTCAGACTTTCAGTACAAGCTACAAATCTTGGAGGCAAACAAAGAGGTTTTGGAGAGAGAGGCAGCTCTTCTTCAAGATGCTCTTCAACAGGCTGAAATGAAATATCAGCAACATCTGGAGAATGAACGTGAACTCACAACAACAATTGAAGAGTTACAGAAGTCTTTTGGTGACACAACAATGCAATTACAGGACACCCAGAAGGAACTAGAGTGTACTCTACAGAAGCATGCACTGCAGGTATGTTTATATATTTCTCAATACTTTTAATAAACATACCTATCTCACATTGCACATTAAAAACAACCATTTTAAAGTTCCTCTTACCTTTTTCTCTTTAGTCCCAACAAATTGTAGCTGCAAGTCATATCTTGGTGATGTAAATGTTACATTTCAAAATCATTAGATATTGTTGCTTTTTTTAACTCTTTTCACCATGGGCTCAATCCCTGAGACCGACCTCGTAACCATTTTGTGTTTGTTATAGTTTTCATGCTATAACTTTTAATTTGTAAGCATATGTTAACAAAATTTGATAGATTATTAGTAAACATTACAATGCTTTCATACACACAATATCAAATTTTTCTATTAAGTCTTAAGGTTTGTTAAGCAATGTTTTTTTAATGCCTTTTTTTTTCTTTTCATATGTTGCCTATCCCAACAGGCAAAGCAATTTTCATTTTAAGATTAAAAATACTTATATGCATCAGACAATTTTCAAATTTCACATGCAAAATCTTATAACGTCCAGATAGTTATTAAATGTTTCTTAAGAAAAAACTACTAAACACAAATGTTTAGACTAAGTAGCTTAAGTCTCATCACATTATACAGTTATATATATTTATTATATTGACCTTTCAGCCTTGGCTATATTTTAGTATGCTAGTATTTGTAAAATACAGTCACATTTCCATTATTATACATTATATATGTATATAGATTATTACTATTTAGAAATAAGTTCTTAAATGTATTTTCTCAAAACAGAACAGTAACCAAAGAAGTGAAGCAAACAATTATCTCTTCTTGTTACAACCTTTGTATTGGTTTGCTACTTGTCATAGGTTGCTAAGCCTTTTAAAATTTTGCACAT